>NC_056745.1:808780902-808930902 GCF_019279795.1 Protopterus annectens
CTATTTATGTCTCATAATAATTGGTTAACCAATTGTATCAAAACATTTCACAAATTTCTTTAACCAAGTAGTTTCTTAATATATTTCCTCATGCAAAATCCCAAGAAGTGAAATATAAAGAACAAGGTCTCAGTAATACACAAAATCTACTATTTTAGTAATAATCCAGGACTGGGTGTGGGTAATGCTAGGTTTGATAAAATAAATAAGCCATCTGCATGTAAACCAATATTACCCACATCCATTTGTGTATTATTGCTACTATACCATGCCATTATTTCAAGAAAATGCTTACATTTTTAAATAACATTGCATGTCCAAGCTTCTTTCTTGAGCTGTCCTTTTCCTCCATCTTCCATGACTGGTGGATGGCTTCCTGTTTTACTGTACACTTGGTGAACATACACATGTTGATGATTACACAGTACAATGAGTCATACCTCTCAACCTCTTAGAGCAATATGCCCTTTTCCCCACTGTAGTGCGATCCTGGAGTTAGTATATATATAGTTAAGGGGTGGGTGGGGACACAGTCCCCAACATTGGGGGTGTGGGGGGCATAGCCCCCCATCCAGTTTGGTTTTTATATTACATTTCACCAAAAGCTTTAAAACAATACATTTTAAACCATAGACATGCATACTTACAACACCAATGATTAACTCTTTCCAGAAGACAATATATACCCCCACACCCCACCTAACTATATATGCTAACTCTAGGATTGCACTACAGTGGGGAAAAGGGCATATACCTTTTACTTGCCTTACAGTACTCTACACAGTGCCAGTACTCAGTTTTCAGTAATTTGAGCTTTCAGTGATTTGGTCAGGGTGAATTGAAATTCAGTGGAACGAGCTTTCCCTGCTGTCCCTAATGAGGGACCTTGCACATTGCCTTCAGTTGTTTCCAGAACAGCTTGTATGTAAGGATGACATAGATTATCCAGTGGGATGTGACTTGGAGGGCTGCCTGGTGCCCTCAGGTGGTCTGTTTCCACTGACCGCTGTAAACTCTCCATATTGGGTCACCACTGGTGGATCACAGTATGCCAGTCATTAAGAGTTGGAGGGCCAAAGGCTAAACACCCATATTGGCTACAAGAGAGGCACATTTTCATGCAACTGGCAGAGTGGCATAGTTATCTGGCCATAACCAGTAGTCAGCAGTTGCTGGGTCCAGCCTCCAACTTGGTGCAGCACTGGGCAGTGCAGCATTCAACTGTCACCTGGCCCTTTCCCCGATTATGGTATTCTTCTTTCTTCTGTTTTACTTCCCTACCCTAGTTGTGGTCCAGTCCTCCCCATTGCTAATTGCTTCCTCTCTGTCTGTTTGTGTCTCTTCTCTGTGTTTCTTCCTATATGTTTCAGAGTCTGAGTCTCTCTGTTGGTCTTTGTCAAAGTATTTTGTGTTTGTCTGTATGCTCATCCTAGCATCCTTATATATCTCTTTCCTGCCCAGACCTTCCCTTGCTACCGTCCTCCTCTACCAATCTTTGGAAACTTAAAAAATGAGAATCTGTTCCGTAAAAAAAAAATGCTCACTTCCTCAACTCTATCCCATTCTGCCCTTCTAGTTGGCCATCTGTGTGTTCATCTATTTGTTCATACTGTCCTATATAAACATTTCCTTTCTACTTTTAGCAATAAAACAGTAGGGACTTTAAGGGAGTTTGCTGTGTAGCCTTTATCAGGACTCTCAGCTGTGGTTTTAGTGCTGTGTCACTGCATATGAATGGTCATTATCAAGTGCATCCTACATGCACAATACTGGGGTCATTTACCTACTTTGTGCTGTGCTGGAATTATATGGCCTGTGGGATTTTTGTCAGTGAATTCTCAAATTAATTTAATTCTGTCATACAGCGTCACTCCTAATACATTGTTAATCATCTCTGAGCTGCATTACGCTGCTTTGACTGCACTATTTTGCCTTTACATGGCTGTGTGATTTTTTCTGAATCTCATGTAAGGTTTTCCTCAGTCTAATTCATGACTGAAAATGGTTAGTAGACAAGGGCTCATAGCAAGTAAATACATGTAAAATAATACAGAAAGTGTTTACTATTTATTAAGTTTGTCCAGAGTTCATTAACTACAAAGATAGCAGCTACACTGCACTTCTTAGACTCTATAATGAGGTAATCAATGTCTTATCATGCTTGTAAGTATGATGTGCAACAAAATGGGGGGGGGGGGCTTTAGCACATCAGGATTTTAATCTGCTCAGAAAGGCTAGCTTTATGTTACTTACATGCTCATCTGATTTAACCAGGTTGCACATATGCAAGGAGCTGCTTTACAGACTAATTACAAAAAATGTTCTTAAATGAAAGCAAGGCAAAATATGAAGGACTACATGTAAGGCAAGTAACTGGAGAAGAGCAGTGCAGTGGAAAATGTCATATAGAATTTATACTTGTATAGCTCCTGGTCAGGTTAAATTAGATGTAACCTCAGGGTACCCCCTACCACCCTGATCAAATTGATATTGCTAGAAAAACAAAATGCAAAACCAGAAGGCTTTGAAATTTAAGGATAAGGACAAAAAATAACTTTTACACCAGAATCTATTCAGCATTTGAAATGAGTTTGTACAATGCAAAATTGGTTATTTTTATTGTGTTGGTATAACACTGTTTGATAGTGTTGGTATAACACTATCAAACATAACAGCCACATTAAGTATTCATGGTTTTATAGAACAGAATTTGTTGTACAGTATTGTACACTGTTTACTAGGAGGTGGAGAACCACTGTTCTAACAACAAGTTGGTAAATGCTGAAAATCACAGTACAATATGCACTCCAGTGGGTTGGTGAAGGAAGAGGGCATATCCTATGCTAGACTACAGAGCAAAAGCTTGCCATTTGAAAACAAAAGCCACAGAAGCTAGCATAGTTACAAATGCACTAAAATCTGAATTGTGTGGTTTTTCAAGCTGTGATGATATAAGGCAGTGCCATCTGTGACAGGGACAATAAGGCAGTACATGTGCAACATATACCAGCATAGCTAGCTGTAGTTGTGTAAAGAATTTTATGTCATTTGACTATCTCACTGATTTATACAGATGTGTGTGTTAAAAAAGTATTTGCAAAGTTGCTTGTTTTTAAAAATGCATCAACAGTGGATCCTGCTGGCCAGAAAAGAGATGTATATTATGTCAGACAGTATTATTATTATAACTGATTAAATGTATATTATATGTTTTAACAGAGAAGTCTGGAAGGGAAGAGGTTAAACTCAGCCCAGCTAATTTTGAAAAATAGGTTGAAAATTAAATGAGTTGGTTTAGGCCATAAAGATATTATCTTACTGGTCTGATTGCAGCCAGAGACAAAAATGTCTGTGAAAAGCAGGACTAGGAATCTTACTGTATTGTTCTTAGGGATAAACTAAATGCTACCATGAAGGGTGGAAGTTTTTGAAATTGTTTTATAGCTTTCAGATGCTGCAACAGCTCTTAACAATACTCTGGGTATGTATTGTATTAGAGTCAGGTGATCAGATATTCTATAACCAGCACGGAAATGATTTTTTTAGATATTAGTGAGAGATATTCTGGAACTCTCGCAGCAACACTTTGTTTTTAGGAACTTGACAGGAAAGATCTCTCACAGATATCTCACACAACCACATACCTCATCTTGTCTTGCTGGAGTAAGCAACTCAACAGACTTTATCTTGCCTTGCTTTAGTAAGTAACCACAGAACAGTAATTCTTTAGTCAGTCAGGAAAATATGGGTCTATATTATGATATCGCATGCTTAGAAGAGTGAACGACACATAATTGACCCCATGTAAGCGAAACCTCAGAACAGAGATTTGTTTCCAAGGGAAAAAAATCGCTGTTCCAAAACAAAAACAAAAACAAAAAAAAATGTAAAACATTACATAATGTGGGGGGCTTCGCCCCCCCCACACTTAAATATACCAACTCCAAGATTGCCCTACTGTGCTGAAAAGGCAAAGTAGTGAAAGCGGCCAAACAAATTATTTTCGTGCTTTTCAGTTCAATAAAGATGCATTCGACAACCTGTGTCTGCGACATTGCAATAGGGAGCCAAAAAATATAGTGAGATTAGTTAAGTATTGTTTTTCTTCATCTGTGTGAATCTATCCAACTGTGTTATCTTTTATATCTTTTGTGTTTGAAACTCTGGTGTTTATTGTAACTGGATATTCAGTATTCTCATGTTTTCTTTTGTATTATTTATTATTAAATATGTCTATACCTTTCTTTGTGGCTGGTCTTTTAGAGAATACTTTTAGCATCTTAAGAGTACTTATGCTTATTTTAGTGCCACTATGGTCATTCCTGAAAGCCTTGCTGCATTGGTCAAACTCTACCATTTGTATTAGTAATAATTTTACTGAGTATAATTGTGTACCCTTATAAGAGCTTTAGAGTAGCTGACTGGTGGCAGTGTAATTATCTTATAGTCTGGGCAGAGGGGGCACAGCTGGTAAAGCTGTGCCAGTTTTTCCAGATATATGTGTGTGTAAAGATCAAAAATCTAATTGTGTGTGTCAGCTACTTGGAACAGGGACAAAGGTTAGTGTGGAGTCTTGCTTGGGGCCTGGAGAGAGACAGAGAGTCCAGCCCCAGGTCTGGAGTGTGTGCTCCCTGTGTGCTCTTAAGAGAAATTGTTTGGTGTAGAGAGCCGTATCTGAAAAGACTGTGTGAATCCATTTTTGCTCCTAGTGGCTGTCCCTCACCAGTGTCAGTGGTGAGGATTGAGGCTCCTTGATTACTATTAGCCAAGAGTAGGGACTATTACATATTGGTAGCAGCTCTGTGGGATACTAATTGGGCTTCAGCAGCCTGTGGGCAGTTGTCACTGAAGGTGAGTACTCTCAACAGCCACAAGGTAAACATACAGAGTTTCATTTTTACAACAGTTTTCTTTATTTTTGTTAGTTTAGTTAAGTCAAGGAAAGCAAGCAAAGATGTCAGCAAAGAATTATGGCAAACTGACAAAGAACC
The DNA here is from genome assembly GCF_019279795.1 of Protopterus annectens. Lineage (NCBI taxonomy): Eukaryota > Metazoa > Chordata > Ceratodontiformes > Protopteridae > Protopterus > Protopterus annectens. Next base: position 808,785,894 of record NC_056745.1, read on the forward strand.
AATTGGCCAAGGTGTGCGAAGCCATAGAACTGGTGCATGCCAATTTGACTAAAGAGGAAATGATTTCAGCCTTAATCACAGTTGCAGTACAGACTGACAACCAACCTGGTGATGGTGATCTTTTCCTCAGAGGACTTAAAAACCCATCTGGAGTTAAAGAGACTTGAACTGGAGACCAAACATTTGGAATTAGAATCAGCGGAGAGACTGCAGCAAGCAAAACAGATGGAATTAGAATCAGCAGATAGACTGTGGCATTTGGGGATAGAACATAATCAGAGACTGCAGCATTTAGAGGCTGAAGAAAATGAGAGACTGTGGCATTTAGAGGCTGAAGAAAATGAGAGATTTGGCAGGCAAAAGAGATGGAATTAGAATCAGCAGAGAGACTGTGGCATTTGGAGGTCAAAGAGAATGAGAGACTGAGGCATTTGGAGGCCAAAGAAAAGGGGAAACAGCACCAACATAAGAAGGAGATTCGGACTCTTCATCAGGGTCATGGAGGTAATAGGGAAGGGAATAACCTAACCCCAGAAGCAAAACAAGAAAAACGGCTCAGGAAAAATGCCAGCGTCCACAAACAAGTATTTAATAAAATCAATGTCCTTTAAAAACCAATGTTGTGATGGAAAAACCCAACCACTCGTTTAAATTTAAAGTTATTGAGCAAATACAAGATCAGGACAATTTAATCCATACTATGCTTAGAGGTGGCTCCAGTTCACTAAATTTAGAAAGATAGAACTTTTATGGCAGTTACATTTGGATGCATGTCGCCCACCAGGATTGAATGAAGTTTATTCGCTCGCCTGTATACTTAAACTTAAGAATTGGTTACGTTAGGTGTACAATTTTGCACTTAATGCACACAGTCCTCCAATGCGCATATTTTGCATTTGACCAACCAGAAGATAGGTGTCTATTACTTGTTGGATTTTAGTACATTTTAAGGTAGTTTGTTTAGTATTTAATTACATTGTTTTAATAAGTGTCTAACCCTGTTCTGACAGGACAGGTTATTAAATACACACCATATACATGGTTTAATACATTGTTGTTTTTTGGGGGGGTGGGGGGGATGTAGTGCGATAGCGTTACATGTATGGGCACCCTTCTAATATTTAAACTTATCATACATCTGTGACATAACTGTAGCCCTGTTCAGTACTTCACATACAGGCACTGACAACACATTCAACATTAGCATTTGTATGTTTTTATATGTTAATGCTCGTTGATATAAAATCCTGATTTGTAGTAATACACATATACACTTCTCGCTTTTGAGAAGTAGAGTGTAAAATAACTAGTATGCAGTGCATGAAACACATTGAACCACTGTGTTTAAGTCAAATTACTTGTTGTTAGGTTTTCTTGATTTTTGCATATTGTCTTTCTCTTTAAAAGGTGAAAAGCAAGTCAGCACTGCTCTGACTCTGAAAGAGTTAACTTGAAGTAACATCTGTCATGTGACTACTTGTGCTGCATTTAAATTCCCTTACAGAGTGCATTTGTCTGAAGAAGTCTGTTTATATTAACAGACGAAAAGCGCTTTACACTTGGATTTGTTGATACTTGTTTTTTGGCTTATTTTGGACTTTTTTCCATCACAACATTGGTTTTTAAAGGACATTGATTTTATTAAATACTTGTTTGTGGACGCTGGCATTTTTCCTGAGCCGTTTTTCTTGTTTTTCACATCAGTTTTTTGTTCTTGGTGGTTAACCCCAGAAGCAATCAAGGTCATTAAATTTCTTCCACAGCTGACAGACGGTGATAATTTTGAAAGTTTTATTCACATATTTGAAAGAGTATGTAAAAATTATAATGTTGATCAAGGGCACTGGGTACAGTTCCTGACCCCCTTACTCCATGGTAAAGCTGTAACTGCTGTTTCTAAATTGTCTGATACTGATTGTTTAAACTATTATAAAGTAAAACAGTGTTTATTGGAATGTTTACGTTAACACCTGAAGCTTACAGAAAAATGTTTTTTGAGGATAGGCGCAAGACAGATGAAAGTGTATGAGATTATTTTGCTGAGTTAAGAACTTTTCATAGGTGGGTGTGTGAGTGTCAGATCAACACTTTTGAAAGGCTGGCAGACATTTTGGTGAGGGAACAAACCCTTAGCACTTTGCCTGAGGAAATAAGAATCTGGTTGGCAGACCGGGATTGTAACTTTGCAGATGAGCTGGGGAGAATAGAGGATCTCTACTTAACAAGCAGGACATCACTGTATGAGAAGGCTATACCCAGTGCTGCACATGGATATAAGGGAACCCATGCTCGGCAGCCTAAACTACTGCAATAGAGTCTACTAGTAACAGGGGAAGCCACTAGTTTAGGTATACATCCAGGATACATCCAGGATCAAGGGTTAGATGTTTTAAATGTAACCAGAGGGGCCACATAGCATTCAAATGTCCACTGAAGCAAGGTAGGGAACAAAAGATGAGGGAGCCAGCAAGTGGGAATAACAGTATGCCAGTGGTAAGTTGTCTGGAGACAACAGGGGTACTAAACTTTCACCGGAGTTTGTATCCTATCTTAGTGGATGGAAGACAGGCCACTGCTAAGAGAGACACAGCCTCTGACATAACCATTTTGAAGCCTGCAGTGGTTAAAGAGGAGCAACACATGCTTGGGTAGTCCACTCCAGTCAGAGCTTTAGGAGGGACCTCATTCCAAATACCTCTGGCCAGGGTTCACCTTGACTGGGAGGGTGGAAAAGGAAGCAAGCAGGTAGTTGTGTTTGAGGATATCCCTGCAGATATCTTGATAGGGGATGATTTTGATAATGAAGTACCTTCTGTGCATGCAGTTACATGCACTCAGGCTTATAGACAGGCATGTGGGCCTGGTAGCCTGTGGGAGACCCAGACAGACCCCACACCTGAAGCTGGGGCTGGGGATGTGGCTATTTTAGGGAGTGAGCTACCCAATAGCAGTGAGCCTGAAAGTAAGCCACAGCTGTGGTAGGTACTGATCTACCTGTGTACAAAATGATTGCAAGGACATAAGTGAGTGGTAGTACCCAGGCTGACAGTGAGGCACCGCTGTCAGAAGATACCAGGCTTCCTCTGGAAAGGGAGCCGGGAAGGGTCACAAAGTTAGAGTTGAGACAGGCTCAACCTTTGGAGCCTACATTTTGAGGCTTGAAGGAGGTAGCTAAGGAGGCACCTGATTCTCAGGGAAAAGGAGAAACTGTATACTGGAACAAAGGGTTACTGTATAGAGAGTGAATCCTTGAGGGAGGGCTAGAGGGTGAGGTAATACAGTAGTACGTAGTGCCCAGAGCCTACTGTCTGGGACTTCTAGCCATAGCCCATGGCATTCCTTTTGCAGGTCATATGGATGTAAAGCATACCAAGAGACATATTATGCAGAACTTTTATTGGCCTGGGATTGCAAGGGATGTAACAGGATACTACAGGACCTGTGAGCAGTGCCAAAAGATAGGCAAAGCAGAAGACAGGGTCAAAGCTCCTTTGATGCCTTTGCCTGTGATTGAAGAGCCATTTCAAAGGATAGTTACAGATAATGTGGGGCCTGTAAGTACCCCAAGTTTCACAGGGAAGTGGTATATCCTGGTGGTTGTAGATTATAGTATTAGATATCTTGAGGCAGTGGCTCAGTCCTCCATCGATGCAGAGAAGGTGGCACATGCTTTGTTAGAGATTTTCAGAAGGGTAGATTTCCTGAGAGAAATACTGACTGACAGAGGTGCCAATTTCATGTCAAACCTGCTGGCTTGTCTGTGGAAGCACTGTGGGGTGAAGCCCCTACAGAACAACCTGTACCACCCCAGACTAATGGTCTTGTGGAGAGGTTAAATTCTACATTTGCAGACCAGTTTGAGGGGGAGTGGGACAAATATTTGCCCCATCTGCTGTTTGCACCCAGAAATCCAAAAGTTTTTTTACCCTTTGAGTTTCTGTATGGGCATAGGGTGAGGTGGCCTTTAGATTTGATTTGTGATGAGTGAGAGGGTGAATGTTAATCCCACAAGAAGTCTGTTGTGGCATATGTCCTAAACCTCAGGATAAAGCTTAGAGAGTTCATGGGCATGACCCAGGAAAGCCTGGCAGGAGTCTATTATGACAGGAATGCTTGTGCAAGAGAGTATGCTGTGGGACAGCAGGTTATGGTGCTCATTCCTGTCAGACACAGTAAGTTGTAGGCAGCTTGGGAGGGACCCTTCGAAGTGCTTAGAAGATTAGTGATGTTAATTACACTGTAAACCTGCTAGGCAGGAGGTAGGGGCACAAATTGTACCATGTTAGGATGATGAAGCCTTACCATGATAGGGAGGCCCTGCTGATAAGTATTTGCAGTGGATGGCAGGCATTCCAAAAGCTTAAAGAGACTTTGGGAAGATCCCCTGTTTTAGCCAATGCAGATTACAGGAAAGAATTTGTTGAGAAGTTGGATGCTTCAAACCATGGGGTGGGGGCTGTACTCAGCCAGGTTTCCTCAGAGGGAGAAGAGCACCCAGTGGTATATGTCAGCCATAAACTCCAACCCAGGGAGGAATGTTATGCAGCTGTAGAAAAGGAATGTCCATCCATAATATGAGCACTGCAGAAACTTCAGCTCTATCTGTAAGGAAGGAAATTCACTGTGGTTACACTCCACAATCCCCTAACATGGCTACATCATGCCAGACAGCAAAATACTAAGTTATTAAGGTGGAGCCTAGGGTTGTAGGCATATGACATGACAGTTCAGCACTGTAATGGGTCAGCAAATGCCAATGCAGATGGGCTCTCAAGACAGGGTATAGGTTAATGTGTTCCCAGACAGGCCCATTTCTCTCAAGCAATGTTTTTCCAGGGTTACTTGAAAATCTAGCTTGAGTCTTCAAAGGGGAGAGATGTGATGATATAAGGTATATCAGTATAATTGTGTACCCTTGTAAGAGCTCTAGAGTAGCTGACTAGTGGCAGCATAATTACCTTATAGTCTGGGAAGAAGGGGCACAGCTGGTAAAACTTTGCCAGTTTTCCCAAGTGTGTGTGTGTGTGTGTGTGTGTGTGTGTGTGTGTGTGTGTGTGTGTGTGTGTGTGTGTGTGTAAATTAAAAATCTAAGTGTGTTTGTCACCTACTTGAAATAAGGACACAGAGCTCCAAAGTGGCTAGTGGCCTGGAAAGAGACAGAGAGTCTAGTTCCAGGTCTGGAGTATGTGCTCCCTGTGTGAGCTTAAGGGAAATTGTGCTTGGTGCAGAGAGCTGCATCTGAAAATACTGTGTGAATCCATTTTTGCTCCTAGTGACTGTCCCTCACCAGTGTCAGTGGTTCTTTCCAAAGAGACGAGCTTCTGAATGGGACCCATATAAATATACACACACACACACACACACACACACACACACACACCCACACACACACACACACACACACATACATGTATGAGAAAGAGAAGACATGGGATGATGAAGTTATTGCAGAAAACTAGGATGAAGGTGGATGCAGATGTAACTACAGAGGAATGTCTGAAAGTGATGTAGATCCAGGGATACATGGATTTTATATAGGAGTTCTACAAGGAAAATTGCTGATGACCACTTACAGATTTTGTTAAGGTTTTACAGGTGTCTTAGGAGTTAACAGAGAGTAAGAAAGGTAGCAATTTGAGTGCCACAAAATGCATCTGGAATGGAGAGATGAAGAAAGGGAAGAATAAGATAAGTTGGAGGCCATTGGCTTTGTCTACTACGGATTATAAAATTCTTATGAAAGTTCTTCAGAAAGAATGAGTTGGGTGATAAAGTCTTTAGGATAGTTTAAGAGAAGAACGTATAGTAATTATTCTGATTCTGAGAGCATTTATGACAGAAATCTAGTCATTAGCAACAGGAAGATTGCTGTAGACATTAACCAAGACCTTTGGTAATGTCTCACATTATGCTATGCTAGGTTTATTAAAAATGTGCAGTTTTAGTAATACATTTGGGGGTTGCAAGGTGAGGATTCACTTTGAGCTTGTTACTGCTTGGACTGATGATGAACAAAGTGCTATATGAATTTAAATGAAAAACAGCAGAAGGGTAAGGGGATAGAGGGTAAATGGTTTTATTATTAATTCTGTTCAGCTATACAGCTTGTGAAGGCTGCCAGGCCAGCTAGCTGGAATTTTGTTAGTAATTCTATGTTATTTGTGAATAGTAATATGATTTGCATGCTTGTCTTACAAATGTAAGTGAACTGTATGTTACGTGCTGAGCTTAAAAATATAACCACAGTGCACCCTACTGGAAAAGTGCAAATCTCTAAGAAAATAAGTTGAAATTGTTTACAACTGTGGCATCTCTCATTTTCAGTTTGGAGACAGAATGTCTGCAGCTAGAAATTCTTTCTATTGTCTGGAAACAGAAATAATTACAGGTTTCAAAGGTAAAAGTGTGTAACTGTTTTACGACTTTCAGTTCCAGGCAAGCTTTTAAAAGATAAATATTTTTGACACAGAGGTGCTATATTTTAAGTTCCTGTTAGCCTGGGAACTAAATCCAGAGGTGACAAGAATGATGTAATCTGAGATAACCCAGCAGAAATATTTGATAGTAATTTAAGAATTATCTCTCTGTACATTTTGTATCTTGTCTTAGGACCTGTAAACATCCATTCAGCAATTGCATTTGCCTGGCTCTGTAAGTAAGATTTAGGTATAGTATTTCTCTTAGAGATAGGTAAGAATACAGTAAAGAGTAGTTTAGATGTTTCCTGTATTTATGTGAGACTGTCCTTCAATGTTGTTTTAAAGTATTTACTGTGATTCTGAACTCTGTTGTCGCTATGTTGAGTTATTGAGTATTGCCTTGTGCTTTTATTATTTATTATTAAATATATTTAAACCTTTTAACTGTGGCTGGTTTGTTTAGAGATAGTTAAGCTGTCAGAGTACTTGCATATGCATTTGGTGACACTGTACAGGCTACTCTTAAATAGCCTCAAAGTCTTGGACACACTTGCCATTTGGATAATAGTAATACTACACAGTAGAACTAGTCACCTTTTGGTGACACTGTATAGGCTACTCTTAGATAGCCTTAAATTCTTGGACACACTTTAACATTTGGATAATAGTAGCATTACACAGTAGAGTTAGTCACCTTTTGGGAAGGGCCTTAAAGTAGCTGATAAAGGGTGCTGTAGTCTGGGCAGAAGGGGGCATAGAACGTGAACCTGTGCCAGCATTCCCCAGGAGTGTCTGTGTGTTTGTATATAAATCATATCTCAAAGTGTGTGTGTGTGTGTGTGTGTGTGTGTGTGTGTGTGTGTGTGTGTGTGTGTGTGTGTGTCAGCTGGTTGGACAGAGAGGGTGCTGGACATTTTGGCTTGACCACTCAGCTGAGATCTTAGCCCTATAGCTGTGCCAGTGGGGAGTCTTAATGGGGATCTGGAGAGAGAGAGGGAGAAACCTGCCCTAGACTAACTGTGATCTCTGTGTGCTCTTAAAGGAAATTGTACTTTACTGTGTGTGTATTTGTCATCCTCCCAATGTGCATGTCCCTCAGTGTTGTTAGTGGTGAGGATTGAGACTCCTTGATTACTGAGCTAGTGCAGGGGTGCCACATATTAATTGGTGGCAGTGGTGGGATAGCCACATCACATATTAATTGGTTGATAGTGGTGAGTAAGCCACATCACTTATTAGTTGGCTTGTACTGGTGTAGATATTGAATTCCTGTAGCTTGTGTACAGTGGTCACTGAAGGTGTTTTTGTACTCTAAATCAGCCATGCAGTGAACATTCAGAGTTCATATCACAATTGTTTTATTTCTTTTGTTAGCTGAGTTAGTCAGGGAAAGCAGGCAAGCATGTCAGCAGAGGAGTATGGCAAGCTGACAAGGAGCCAGTTGGCTGCAATGTGGCAAGCTAAAGGACTGGTGTGTGCCAACCTGACTAAAGCAGACATGACTGTAGCTTTAGTCACAGCTGCATCTGAGAATAGCAACGAGGAGGACAATCAGACTGGCCGTGGAGATGTACAACACTCAGAAAATGGACAGCTCAACCTTTCCACAGAGGACTTAAAATCTGTCTGGAGTTAAAGAGACTTGAATTGGAGGCCAAGCATTTGGAAATAGAAGCAGCAGGGAGACTGAGGTGTCTAGAGACTGAGGAAAATGAGAAACTGCGACATCTGCAGACTGAGTAGAATGAGAGGCAGAGGCAACATGAAAAGGACATGCTGACTCTTTGCCAGAGTCATGGAGGTAATGGGGAAGGGAGTAACCGAACCCCAGAAGCAACAAAGGTCAGTAAATTTCTTCCACAATTTACAGAGCGGGATAATTTTGATAGTTTCATTCATATGTTTGTGAGGGTATATAAACAGCATGATGTTGACCAAGGGCCCTGTGTATGCTTCCTGACCTCCTTACTCCATGGTAAAGCTGTAACTGTAATGTCCAGATTGTCTGATAATGACTTCTTAAATTATAATGTTGTAAATGATTGTTTGCTAGAATTTTTTAGGTTAACACCTGAAGCTTGTAGGAAAAAGTTTTGTGAGCATAGACGCAAAGCAAATGAAAGTGTGTGTGAATATGTTACTGAAGTAAACACTTATTTTTGTAGTTGGGTGAGTGGATGTCAGGTCACCATATTTGAAAGCCTGGCAGACCTTTTGGTGAGGGAACAAGCCCTTAGCACTTTGCCTGAGGACATGAGAATCTGGTTAGCTGATAGACAATGCCTTACTGTAGATGAGTTGGGGAAGAAGGGAGACCTATACCTAGAAAGCAGGGCATCACTGCACAGGAAAGGGACACCCAGTCCTGCTCAAGGGTCTAAGGGAACCCATGGTGGGCAGCCCAGACTGCCCCAACAGAATCTGCCAGTAGCAGGGGAAGCCACTAGTCCAGGTACATGTCCAGGACCTAGGGTTAAATGTTTTAAATGCAACCAGTGGGGCCAAGTAGCATACCAATATCCATGGAGGCAAGGTGGGGAACAAACGTTGGGATAGCCAGTAAGTGGGAATAACAAAATGCCAGCAGTAGGTTGTCTTGAGACAACAAGGGTACTAAACTACCACAAGAGGTTATATACTATTTTAGTGAATGGGAAAGAGGCCATTGCTAAGAGAGACAACTCCTCTGACCTAACCATTGTGAAGCCTGAAATGGTTACAGAGGAGCACTACTTGCTTGGGCAGTCTACTCCCGTCAGAACTTTTGGAGGGACCCCATTCCAAATACCTTCGACTAGGGTTCACCTTGACTGAGAGGGTGGAAAAGGAAGCAAACAAGTAGGACTGTTTGAGGATATCCCTGCAGATGTCCTGAGAGAGAATGATTTGGTTAATGCAGTACAGTGTGTTCATGCAGTTAGACACAGTCAGGCTTAGAGACAAGCATGTGGGTCTGGTAGCCTGGGGGAGATCCAGACAGACCACACACTTGCAGCCAGGACTGGTGAGGTGATTACTTCAGGGAGGGAGCTTCCATGTAGCAGTGAACTGAAAGTGAACCACAGCTGCTTGTGGGTACTGATGTTCCCTTGGATAGAAGGACTACAAGGGCAGAGGTGAGTAGTAGTACCCAGGCTGGCAGTGAGGCACCACTGTCAGAGGATACCAGACTTCCTGTGGAAGGGGAGCTGGGAAGGGTTACAATGAGAGAGTTGAGACAGGCTCAGCTCTCAAACCCTACATTATAAGAGAGGTAGCTAGTGAGGCACTTGATTCTCAAGGGAAGGGGGAATCTGTATACTGGGACAAAGAGTTACTGTATAGAAAGTGGACCCCTGATGGAGGGCTAGAGGGTGAGAGCATACAGCAGTTGATACTGCCCAGAGCCTACCATCTGGCACTTCTAGCCATAGCCTATGATATTCCCTTTACAGGTCATATGGGCAAAAAACATACAAAGAGACATGTTATGCAGAATTTTTATTGGCCTGGGATTTCCAGAGATGTAACAAGGCACTGCAGGACCTGTGAGCAGTGCCAAAAGGTAGGCAAGGCAGGAGACAAGGTGAAAGCTCCTTTGATATCTTTGCCTGTGATTGCAGAGCCATTTCAGAGGGTAGCTATGGATATTGTGGGGCTTCTGACTACCCCAAGTTCCACAGGGAAAAAGTATGTCTTAGTGGTAGTAGATTATGCTACCAGATACCATGAGACAGTGGCTCTGTCCTCCATTGAGGCAGAAAAGGTGGCAAATGCTTTGTTAGAGATTTTCAGCAGGGTAGGCTTCCCAAAAAAATACTGACTGACAGATGTGCCGATTTCATGTCAGACCTGCTGGCTTGTCTGGGGAAGTACTATGGGGTGAAGCACCAAAAAACACCCCCTACCATCCCCAGACTAATGGTCTTGTTGATACACTCAAGACCATGCTATGGGCATTTGCAGACCAGTTTAAGAGGGACTGGGACAAATATCTGCCCCATCTGTAGTTTGCTTACAGAGAGGTGCCCCAGGAATCCACAGATTTTTCACCCTTTGAGTTGCTGTATGGACATAGGGTGAGGGGACCTCTAGATTTAATTCGAGATAATTGGCAGGGTGAGTGTGAATCCCACAAGGAGTCTGTTGTGGCATATCTTCTAAACCTCATGACATGGCTCAGGGAACTCATGGGCTTGGCCCAGGGAAACCTGGCAGAAGCCCAACAATAGAAAAAGGTCTGGTATAACAGAAAAGCTCAAGCTAGAGAGTATGCTGTAGGGCAGCAGGTAATGATTCTTATTCCTGTCAGATACAACAAGCTGCAGGCAGCTTGGGAGGGACCCTACAAGGTGGTAAGGAAGGTCAGTGATGTTAACTACATGGTGGAACTTCTAGGCAGGAGACAGGGGCACAAATTGTACCATGTTAACATGATGAAACCTTACCATGATAGAGAGGCCCTTGTGCTGAGTATTTGCAATGGATTGCATGAGGAGTCTGAGGGAGATCTGGTGACTTATCTCCTCAGGGAGGTTTAGACAAACACCACAGTGGAAGGGGTAGCAATGTCCCAGCAGGTATCTCCTACCCAGGTTCAAGAAATCTGAGCAGCATTACAGGAGTTTGAAGACATGTTGACTGGGATACCAGGATGCACCCACCTGGTGCAGCACCATGTGAATACAGGACCCCAAAGGTCTATTAAGCGGGCCCTGTACAGTGTGCCTGAGAGAATCAAACAGAATCTGAGGGAGGAAATACAGGAAATGTTGGAACTAGGGGTGATTCAGGAGTCCAGCAGTCCCTGGGCCTCCCCAGTGGTGCTGGTACCAAAGTGGGATGGCAGCACCAGGTTCTGTGTGGACTACAGGAAATGAAATAGTCACAAAGAGTCAGAGGCTTGCCACATGCCTAGGGCAGATGAAGCCCTAGAACAGCTGGGTGGGGCTAAGTATCTTACCACCATTGATTTTACAAAGGGTTGGTGGCAGGTGCCCTTGACGTCCGGTGCAAGAGAGAGGTCAGCCTTTGTGACTCCTTTTGGCTAGTATGCATTCACAAAGATGCCCTTTGGGATGAAAAATTCCCCAGCAACTTTCCAGAGGCTGGTAGATCATATCCTAGCAGGAGCAGGAGATTTTGCCCTTGCTTACCTAGATGATATTGCCATCTACAGCCATTCCTGGAAGAAGCACCTTCAGCATGTCAGGGAGGTGCTGGGCACGGTTGACCATTAAGCCCAGCAAATGTCAGGTGGGTATGGCAGAGGTCTCCTACCTAGGACACAGAGTGGGGAGTGGTAAGAGCAGGCCAGAATCTGCCAAAGTGAAATCCATTCAGGCATGACCTGCACCTGTTACCAGAAAGCAGGTAAGGGCATTTTTAGGGACAGCAGGGTACTACAGAAAGCTCATCCCCAGTTATAGTACCATAGCTGCTCCCCTCACAGACCTGACAAGGAAAAACAGGCCAGATAAGGTAGTGTGGACCCCAGCATGTGAGCAGGCATTCCAGAAGCTTAAAGGAGCTTTGGGAGGACCCCCTGTGTTAGCCAGTCCAGATTACAGCAAAGGATTTGTTGTGCAGGTGGATGCTTCAAAACATGGAGTGGGGGCTGTACTTAGCAAGATTTCTTCAGATGGAGAAGAGCACCCAGTGGTTTATCTCAGTTGTAGGCTCCAACCCAGGGAGGAATGCTATGCAGCTGTAGACAAGGAATGTCTAGCCATAGTTGTGGCACTGAAGCAACTTCAACCTTATCTGTATGGAAGGAAATTGACTGTAGTTACAGACCACAGTCCCTTAACATGGCTACATTGAGCCAGCCAGCAAAATGCCAAGTTACTAAGGTGGAGCCTAGGGTTGCAAGCATATGATATGACAGTGCAGCACCACAGTGGGGTTACCGTTGCCAATGCAGATGGGCTGTCAAGACAGGGAATGGGGTAAGGTATTCCCAGATAGGCTCAACCCTCTCAAGCAACTTTTCTCAAGGGTCACTTGAAAAACTACCTTGGGTTCTCGTGGGGGGGGGGTGGTTGTGAAGGCTGCCAGCCCAGCTAGCTGGAATTTTGTAAATAATTCTGTGTCATTTGTGAATAGTAATATGATTTGTGTGCTTGTCTTACAAATGTAAGTAAACTGTATGTTATGTGCCGAGCTCAAAAATGTAACCACAGTGCACCCTAGTGGAAAAGTGCAAAACTCTAAGAAAATAATTTGAAATTGTTTACGACTGTGGTATCTCTCAGTTTCAGCTTGGAGACAGAATGTCTGCAGCTAGAAATTCTTTCTATTGTCTGGAAACAGAAATAATTACAGGTTTCAAAGGTAAAACTGTGTAATTGTTTTGTGACTTCCAGTTCCAGGCAAACTTTTAAGAGATAAGTATTTTTGACACAGAGGTGTGATATTTTAAGTTCTTCTTAGCCTGGGAACTAAAGGCAGAAATGTTTGATAGTAATTTAAGAACTATTTCAGAGAGTGAGTCTGTGCATTTTGTATCTTGTCTTTGGACCTGTAAACATCCATTCAGCACTTGCATTTGCCTGGCTCTGTAAGTAAGATTTAGGTATAGTATTTCTCTTAGAGATAGATAAGAATATTTAGGTATAGTATTTCTCTTAGAGATAGATAAGAATACAGTAAAGAGTAGTTTAGATGTTTTCTGTATTTATGTGAGATTGTCCTGCAATGTTGTTTTAAAGTATTTCCTGTGATTCTGAACTCTGTTGTCACTGTATTGAGTTATTGAGTATTGTATTGCGCTTTTATTATTTCATATTAAATATATTTAAACCTTTTAATTGTGGCTTGTTTGTTTAGAGATATTTAAGCTCTTAGAGTACTTGCATATGTATTTGGTGACACTGTACAGGCCACTCTTAAATAGCCTTAAAGTCTTGGACATACTTACGATTTGGATAATAGTAACATTACACAGTAGAATTGGTCACCCTTTGGGAAGTGCCTTAAAGTAGCTGATAAAGGGTGGTTGGTGGCAGTGATTACTACCTTATAGTCTGGGCAGAAGGGAGCATAGCTAGTGAACCTGTTCCAGCCTTCCCCAGGAGTGTCTGTGTGTTTGTATATAAATCATATCTCAAAGTGTGTGTGTGTGTGTGTGTGTGTGTGTGTGTGTGTGTGTGTGTGTGTGTGTGTGTGTGTGTGTGCCAGCTGCTTGGGCAGGGACACGAAGCACTGGTTGGACAGAGCAGGTGCTGGAGGTTTTGCTTTGATCACTTGGCTGAGATCTTAACCTTATAGCTGTGCCAGTGGGGAGTTTTATTGGGGATCTGGAGAGAGAGGGAGAAACCAGCCCCAGACTGACTGGGATCTCTGTGTGCTCTTAAGGGAAATTGTACTTTACTGTGTGTGTACTTGTCATCCTCCCAATGTGCACATCCCTCACTGGTGTTAGTGGTGAGGATTGAGGCTCCTTGATTACTGGGCCAGTGCAGGGGAATCTCACAGCTAATATTATTTATCACGCAAGAATGTTATCTAAGTAAATTCTTGAGAATTAGATATTTTTATTAAAGTGGCAGATTCCAAGTTAAATAAACAGAAAAGCAAGGGTTTTTGTTAAGATGGGTAGTTTAGAAGAAATGTATTTTATTTATTTATTTATTACTTGAGTAATGACTTTTATTAAAGAATACAGTCATTTGTTTTTACACTTGGCTGGCATTCTACATGCATGATGATTTTTAAAAAAACTGCCAGTGGTTAGCTGATATTATATCCTTACCTCTACTTCCCTTGTTATATCCTTTATAGGTGAACTAACCCAATGCTGGCATTTATATTTACTTTCTACATCCTTTTTTTTCCCAGCTCTTTCCATCTCATACCTAGTACTTTATACACATGACTTTCTTTTGCATTCCATGTTAATGCATAGGTAAATTGCATCTATCTTTGTGAGAACTTTTTGCTTTTCGCAACCACATTCCTGTAGTACCCAATACCAGCATCTGCTTAGGAATCCCTGGGTTACTAACCATTGTTTGCTATCTTATCCCTGAAAGCTCACTCCCTCATGATTCCCCTTTAGGGGAAACCTTTTCAGTGTTGCTTCCTGTTCGTTATCTGGTTGCCCTTAACACATGGCACCCTTTACTTCTCTTTGTTCTGTGTTTGTCTTTTAATCCAACTTTGCATTCCTAAATTTATCCATTTTTGTATTCCCTTGATTTTCCTGCCAAACTTACCAGGATATCGTTCTGTTTCTGTATTTTTATTTTTTTCTCCCCCATATTCTTGTTCAGTCATATAGTATTTACAACCCTCTGTCTCCAGAATGTCAGAGTAACCTTATTAATTTTACTTGTTGTTCTACTAGCTGTGTTTTTTTTCTTTCCAGATTTGACATTTCCTTAGGGCTCTCTTTACTCTTGTCTGTAAAATGTCTTCCTCTTCTTTTATGTACCTCTCTAATAGACTCTCCAGCTATTATATGTCTGATTTCTTGCATTGCTTTTACAACCTTATTACTTTCTTTCTTAATGATAGTATTAACATAAGTAAGTTTTATTCCCCAGTGAGTTGTTTCCAGTCTCGGTCCATTTCTAGTAGCCTTCTCTGCTCTGCTCTGTTAACTCCACATATTTTACTTCAGACATCCTAACTCATATATTTGCTTTTTATATTCATCTGACATCTTACATTCACAAAATATATGTTTCCAGTCTCCTCTATCATGTTCTGTACATGTCCAGCATATTGTGTCTGCCCAAGGAAACATTTTTCCTGGCCTATGCAGAGGATAAAAATATTAGAATTGACATTTCCAAGTGAAAATTCAGAATTTTTGTAATTTAACTGCTTTCCTTGGGATGTCTCATATTTTCACTCAGTGACATATTTCTATGGATTTTATGTAACAGTTCATTCCATCCTCCTACAACTTCCATTACAAGTTTCACATCTAATTCTGTCACCACTTTGTGTACTGTTGATATGAATCCCCAGTCTTAAATGCTTGCTTTCTCACATCTTTTAACTCTCGTACCAGCTTAGGTATATCCTCTTCCTGTTTTCTTACCCAGTTCCTACTTTTTACTTCCTCTTGTAATGCTAGGTAATGTAAATACATTCTGTCATGTATTCCATATTGGTTTAGTGTTTACCTTGCCTCATTCCACTAGTTGTTTCCAGTATTTTATTGGTGTTTTAAGGTGCCTCCGCCTTACTGCTGTTACACTTTTGCATTTAACTATTCTACCCCCTCCTGTCGGGATTATGTCAGATTTTCATTCCTTTAATAAGTCTGATTGAAAAGAATTTTTATGGTAACATTGCCTATAATATCTAATAATGTTGTCACCTGCTGTAATCCTTTATTCCAAATACCTTCGAATAAATCCTTCCAATCTATTCATTTATTTTTCTCTACTATCATCTGTACCCACTTATCTCTCTTCTTTACATCTGTGCATCTTACCAGGAATAGCTATTGGGTTGCTCAGGTATACTGTCTGGGTCTAGGGCTGCCAATCCCCCCTACTCCTTTCCAAAAGTTACCTTACTCCAAGCCAACTTTTGTTTCTCTTTACCCCACAAAAAAATTAATCCAGGTTTTCATTTTAATCACTTCTATCCACTCTAATCCCATCTAGTATGCTTGATTATAACATAACAAATGTGATGTCATATGCCTGTACAACATTTGTACTTTTTACTTCAAATCTAGATTTATGATATCTGAGATTGTAGGTTCCTTTGGATGAGATGCATTAATT
This sequence comes from Protopterus annectens, assembly GCF_019279795.1. Taxonomy (NCBI): domain Eukaryota; kingdom Metazoa; phylum Chordata; order Ceratodontiformes; family Protopteridae; genus Protopterus; species Protopterus annectens. The sequence continues at coordinate 808,802,038 of NC_056745.1, forward strand.
ACTGACATGTTTTTTTCATTTGACACTTCAGCAGTATCTTTGAACCACACCCCAAAGTATTTAATTTCCTTCTTCCTGCACCAGTTTTTGTTGTTACTTTGCATGCTTTTTTGTTCTCCTAACTGTATCCCTTTAGGTTTACTCTTGTTTTTATTTATTTTATATCCTGATATTTCCCCAAAATTTTCTGTTAGTTTCTGTACTAAGTCTACTTCCTCTTTTGGTTAATCAATGTGAATATCACATCATCTACATATAAGGCAATCTTAAGCTCTAGACTTCCCCGATCTTAGAATTTCGTATCTGGGCTGCCAAGGGTTCCAGATAAATTGTAAACAATAAAGGATACAGAGGATACCCATGTCTCATGACTCTCATTGTCTGCAAACTCTCTGAGAAACTGCCAGCTATCTTAACTTGTGTTGTTGCACTGGTGTAAATAGTCTCTAGCATCCTTACTGATTGGTTTATGAAGGTCATTTTCCTCATAACTTTAAAAAGACAGTTCCACCCCACCCTACTGAAGGTCTTCTCTGTACCCAAGGCTAACAAAGCTAGTCTTACTTTCCTTAACTGTGTGTATTGAATCACCAGCAAAGTATGTATCATGCATCCTCCTCACTCTTACAAAAAAAAAGTCTATTGACTTTATACACTTTTTTACAAACAAGTGAGCAAACATCAAGCATGGTGCAGTTACGGGAGGCTGGTGACTAGCTTGTAGACAATACAGTATTTGCACTTATTTTATTTTGTTTCATTTAGAATGTTTCTCAGAGTTATTAATTCTAAACAAACAGCCAGTCCAGAACTAGTCTTAAGAGTTGAATTTGATAGTACCCTGGGCATTAAACTATTTTCAGAGACAATATTTCATGCATTATATAGTATTCTGTTGATCACCATCCCATGAATGAGATCCAGTGTCATTTTATCCTACCTAGTTCTCCCCTTTTACATCTTAGAGTGCATTCCCAATGACTCCTCCACTTCTATACATTAGTTCACTACTTTCTTCCACAGCTGCCATTTGCTCAGATAATATCTTCCCTTCCTGTACTTTTGCAAATGCATTTCTTGCCTTTTGATTGCAAATGCATTTCTTGCCTTTTGAGATCCTTCATTGAAGCTTTTACTTCTTCTAATGTGGGCACTTCTCAAAATGTTTACCTTCTAGAAATTGCCCTTTTTAGATATCATCCACAATAATGAAACCAAATATCTGTTCAAAGTGTGGCCAATCAGCCTCCTTATGTGGTTTAATGTGTATTCTGTCCCATTACTTTCCCAGCTGCAGCCTAGTATCTTCACTGTCAATTTAGTTGGTCTGAGTGAAACTGTTTGAGTTGACTATATTTCCAGAGGATGTGTTTCCAGTCTCCTAACTCACCTTTGCCACATTTCCAACACATAGCAGTAGTCCCTGGAAACATTTTATTTAATTTACTTGGTGTGTAAAAATATTTGTGCAAATGCTCCCAACCAAATATTTGAAACTTCCTTGCTTTGGCTACCTTCTTTGGGACTTCACATATCTGCTGCTATAATTCTTTCAATCCTTTTACCTTGAGTGCCTTCTCCCATTTATTAATTAAATGTTCCATGAATCATACTTTGTTAGATTCCAAGAGTTCCCAATAAATGTCCCAGATCCTTATCCAGCAATGTTAAAAATAAAATTACATTGTCTGCAAGCATAGCTAATTTATATTCTTTCACTCAAGACCTCCATCCCTGGAGTTTAACGTTCTTATTTTTTCAGCCAAGGGTACCAGCTGGAGGTCAAACAACAATAAAGACAGTCGGCATCCTTGTTTTGTCTCTCACCCCATCGGGATTGCTTGTGTTACAATCCCACTGATCTTTATTCTGACTCTTGCCCCCTCACACATCACTTGAAGAAGCAAAATCAATTCCTGCAGAAAAGTGTATTCCCTCAAAACTTCCCACAGAAAAGCCCAGCGAACTCAATCGAAAACTTTTTCAACATCCAGTCCTATCATTACTAATGCAGATTTTTTAACTTCTTCCTGAGGAATGATATCCACTTATAAGATATTATCAAAGTTCTGCTTCCTTTTGATGAAACCACATTGGTTCATATTAATTATTCTGGGAAGTATCTTCACAATCCTAATTGCTGTTATTGAAGTGACAATATTGTAATCATGATTTCTCAGATCTATGGGCCTAAAGAGCCACAGTTTGTTAAGTCCTTTCCTTCTTTTGGCAGAACTGATATTATAGTCTCTTTCCAGGGGTCTGGGAATTCCTTACTTTCTAAGATGACATTAAATAATATATACCAACTTTCTATTAAATCCTGTTTACTCAGGTGCCAGACTTCTACTGGTAGCCCATCCAAACCCAGAGACTTCCCCTGAGCCTGTGTTTTCAAATGCTCCTCTATTTCTTGGTTAGTAATTCTCATCAGCATCATGTCCGCTTTCTCTCATGTCAACTGTTTATGATTAAGTCCTCCGATGTTCCTGCTAACTATCACATGAATAACAGCACCCTAAGTATGCACTCAGTGGTGATAGACCTGGATACACAGGTTGACAATAACCTTACCTTTAATCACCATTTCTCCACAGTGGTAAGAAGGGCATTCTGTATTGTTCATCTCATAAGTAAGTGCATTACCTGCAGAAAAAAAAGAAGTTATAACCTCCATGTACTCTTCCCTCATCTTACCAATAATTGAGTATAATGCCCCTTTTGGTATGTACCTTTCAAAGCACCTGTAGCAATTTGAGGGACCACAAAGGTACGTAATAAGGAAAATTCAAGGCCTTCAGCATCTGTCCTATGAGGATCATCTGAAATCACTGTCACTTTATTCTGTTTCATACAGACTACTCACTGGCAATCTCTGCCTTGCATATAAGGCAATCTTTGACCCTGCTTTATTGGAAATGCTGCATATCCGTAAGTCAAATGGTACATGGGTTACTCGCTCTAATGGCCTTAACCTAGTATGTGACATTAATAGAACCTGCTGGAGGGACAGATTTGTCTCCCACAGGGTACCACACATTTGGAACAGACTCCCACTTCATGTTAAGCAGAGCACCTCATTGGCCTCTTCATATGCAATCTGAACAGTTGGATGGGTAACCGTACATTCTTCCCAGGGATTCCACCTATATCCCTCTTGAACAGGAGTGATAGGTGCTGATCGTGGAAATAAGGATGAAACTTATCCAGGCTTGTAAGGGCCCTAGGGTCATTACCCTAGTTGCCTCCTATAATCCTATGAAGATAGCTTTTTACCTCTTGTTCCCATAGGGATTTTATTGCTTGCTCCTTAAATAACTCTTTATAATATCCTCTAATGACTTCCCCTATGGAGTCTGGATACTCTAATAGGTTCCTAGGGTATAAATCTCTTATTTTTAAATATTCCTTTCTACCTTTTGCTGTCATAACTTATTAGTAAGTATTTTCAAGTTTCATACCTCTCAGCTGTACAGATTTTTGCAGAATGTCAAGATTTTTGCCTCATATTTTTGGTCTGTTCCTCATAGGTTCATAGGAGTGTACTAGGCTAATGGCCCTGGAGCCTTTACAAGCCTAGCCCATAGGATTACCCTGACATCGTGCCACCCGACCTTAATTTCCAGTGCCTCTGTTGAGTAGAGCCACTGGAGTGATCCTCAGGGTGAATTTTCTATTTCCCATCCACTCATTAAGATTTCTGTTGAAGAGAGCCAGTGGGGTGCTCTGTTTGACATGTATGGGAAGTCTATTCCACAGCATGGGCAGTCTCTGGGTTATGAACCTGTCCCTCCAGCACATTCTGTTGATTGTGGTAATGAGGTTGTGGTCTCTGGAGCATGTGGTGCGGACGGACTGTGATTTCTTTAGATGTAGCATTTCTAACAGAGCTGGGTCAGACATGGCTTTATAAGTCAAGCAGAGATTGTCTCTAAGTAGGCGATATGAGACAGAGAATAGTTGGAGTTTTTTGAGTCTGTCCATATAGGACAAGTGTTTACGGCCTAGGATCCTCTTTGGGATGTACTTTTTAAAATTTGTGTTTTTTGACAAATCATTTGGATGATCTAAGGATTAAAGTCAGTAAATAATGACATGCATTTGAGTTTCAGATTTCATATCCTTCAAGAAAATGCATGCTAACACAAATCCTGTTATTATAGCAGTTTTCTAAGTTTATAAAGCGCAATATTTAAAATGTGTCTCTATTTTTGGGCCTTTGCCCCCCATTGTGTCAGGCTTTGTCCAGATTTCTTGCGCTAAGAGGTTGAGAAGTATATTTTCAGCAACTTAGGGGTGTGGGCAAAGTAGCCCTGCCCACTTACTGCTTGTCAATATTTTGTCCTCTGTTGTCACCTTCCACCTTTATATACCAAGCCCCTTTCTTTGTAGGTCCTTAATTTTCTGCATTATCTGTTTCTGAGTTTTGCTATTCACCTCCCATTCCATTATTTCCTGGTCTTTCATATACCCATTCATCTTCTCTTTAACTCTGTCCTACCTCTCTGTTACCATAGAATCTTCACCCAGAAAGTCTTTCAAATGCATACTTAAGCATGCCTGGATGTTATGTTGTTTCTATGTAAAAGTCCTCCAACCACTTCTAGCCCTCCAATGTATCCCCATTGTTGTTCTGACTGGCATGTCTACCTCACATTCTATGGGTGCATAATCAAATAATAACTTTGGATGTGTTTCCTGGCCACTAACCAAATAATTAAAATATTTTAGCATAAAAGATGTACATCTTTTTTCTTTGACTTCTCTATTCTATATCTGCTCAACCACAGAGTTGACACATTTGGTTCAAATATTTACTTCCTGTTGTAATCTCTCATGCCTGAGGGCCTCCACTTACACTGGACCTATGTGTCACTACATTCCAATCTCTCCTTATATCAACATACCTCATTGAAAACTCACAATAGCTTGAAAAATATTTCATCTCTTTTGCAGCCCTTGGTGGGAAATATACACGCTTCAATGTAATCCCTTTGCACCCCCCCATTACCTCTTAATAATACATGATATCTGCCCATTCTATCTGGTAGATGCTTATCAATCTCCAACTGAAGTCCATGACTGACTGGCTACACCACTCCTGTTTTCCTTCCCTCAATAGTCTTTGCATAAAACCCTGGCCAATGTATTTTGGAAATAAAACTCACAAACTCTAGATTAGTCATCACAATATCATATATGCCCTTTCAAACATCATGCCACACCATTTCTTTTTTCCTATTATCTACCAGGCCATTTATTGTATTTCTTTATCATTTGTTGGCCGGGAAAGTCTGACTAGGACAGAGTCTATTTTCAGCAGAGGCCTGGGGAGAAATGCTCCAGGTGTATATCTTTGGAATGTGGTAGGAAACCGGAGTACCTGGAGGAAACCCATGCAAATGCAGGGAGGGCATGCAGACTCCACTCAGAAGGCACTCTAGCCAAGAATCAAACCAGAGAACCTCTTGCTGTGAGGCAACCATGTTAACTGCTGCACCACTGTGCTGCACATTTATATTCCAGGATAGAACCTTACTCTTTCTGGCCACTCTGCCTTTGTATTTTCCCCCAATGAGAATGTCCATGCTTTGTTTCCTTTCTCAAATAAAACCCTACATAATGATTTTTGGTTATATTTTATTAAAAGGCATAATACATCCCTTAATAACAGTAAAACATTTGTTAGAAACAGAATACAAAAAGTATAATCATTAAATCCCTTATTAAAACTATATACACAACATTCCCCACCTCAAACATCCTTATAATATTTTATTGTTGCTTTAACATGATGTGGATGCCTCTGACAATCCTCTTAGTACACCAGTGCTACAACCCCCATTCTTGCCCACTTTTCACTGGTTACATCTATTCCTATCCCTCCAAACATATACTTTTACTAGTTTCTCTAAATGTTTCTTTCCTAAAACTTACCTACTGTTAACACCCCCTTTTCTCCTTCTTTACCCATGTAGTTTTCTAGTCCTACTCCTGTGATGCTCTCCACTTTCTTGTTCCTTCCTCAAATCAGATAGATAACAAACAGCATGCTCCTAGCACCTCCTTATGGCCTTCTGTTGGTAGTGCTTGATTATCCAATCTATTATTCTAGTTTACAGTTCAGATAAAATATTGACCTGACCACACTTATGATAGGTCCCGAACCTTTAGCCCTCTCATCACTTGTATGTGTTCTCCCAGGTCCCAAGGTAACTATGTCTCTCCCCACTAGGAGGGGGGAGTTAATTTTCTTTTGCATTCTCCATTATGCTACATTCAGCTGCCTAATATTTTCACTCAAACCATGCCATGTGTCACCTTTTAATTTTCAGTGTTTGCTGCTGTGTGTGTGTGTGGGGGGGTATTTATTGGTTTTACAGCCGTTATTCAATTCTTCGCTCAAAATTCCCCATCTTTATATAGAACCTCTACGCTCTCATTGCATGGTCACTCACTTCAAGCTTCAACTAAATCTGTTTAATCTGGCACATAAAAAGAAAAAAGAAGAAAGACTTATTTTGCTTGATTTAAACATACTACCACTGTGTCTGCTCAGAATTACTGAAGACCTTCCCTAAATACTGCTGGTAAGTTATAGAACTCCATTAAAATTTTTGATTGTTCCCTCAAATAATGAAAATCAGTCTCCCCACTATGCTACCAATAATGACATTGTGACAGCACATATTTATCCTCTGTACATTTGTCAATAATTCCCAATCCCCCCCAAAAAAATTTTTACTCAAAACACTATCTCGATCACTACCTTAGATCTCAAATTCACTGGGCTCTTCTGGTGCTCAGTGTCTGCATTCTTATTCTTTGCTCATACGACAAATGCATCATTGTATTTAACTTGGTAACAATCCTAACTTTAAATGTATGTCCCAGCAAAGAACATCACATACCATCAGGGGTGTAGCTAGGCATACTCAGTGTACTCAAACGAGCACATTTTTGAGCATCTCTTGGAAACTTCGATACTCAAAAAACATATAAAGTTTAGAACTGTAAATATTTACAGCACACAGGCATAAAAAGAATGCTTGTGTGAAAGGAATAAATCTCTAAAAACAGCTTTTATGGGTGTAAATAGTAACAGTTGAAAATAAAGTGTCCCCTTCTTATTTGTCTGGAGTAGCATTTTCAGGATTGACTACATTGTTTTAAATGATGGGTGGGTGGTAAGGGCAATAACATTAGGTATGAGTACAAAATGTAAATTTCTGTCTGAGCTCCTTTCTAATCAGGTTTTCAGCTTTCTTCTAGAACTCCTCCATCTTCTTTTTAAAAACTAGAAATGGTTTAATCAGCCATCTTTCCCTCAACAACTTTCTGCTTCCCATTATGGTCTGTTCTCTTACCCTTTGAAGAGATGCTTCTTTATTCAGTTCACTAAACTGTCTATATTTCTACAACTCTTCGGTGACTGTCACGCTCTACAAAATACTTCACCTGTTCTGGGTGGAACAGTCTAAGGGTTGCTGGACACAACAGTTTGAAGCAAATGTTTAACTGCCTGCAGTCTTTGAAATATGGGGGTGGGGGTGGAGGGGGCAGTTCCTCTTTAGCCTTGTGGCCAGTGAATAATCACGATCCATAAACACTTATTGTGGGCCCATCTGCAATATTTTCCTTAAACTACATTTACTAAGCAGCTGCTGTTTAAGTTGGTAGTTCTGAACTTTAATGACAATGGGTCCTGGAAATCTTTGCCTAGATCCCAGTGATCCATTGATAAACCAGTCCATTGGCTAAGAAGATTTTTTTTTATAAAATGTAGGCAGGCCTTGCCTTCCACTCCATCTGGGATGTTTGTTAGCCTCATGTTTTCTATTCTACTTCGAACTTCCAGCTCATATATTTTCTTTTCATTTCCTTTCTTGCCTTTGCCAACTTATCTGTCTTGGTGCAGATTTCTCTCTCTCTCTCCAACTTCTATTTATTTTATGTTATCTGACTGATTGTTCATGGTCCCTTACATCTCCTCCAACTTTTAACTGTTTTCTTCATGCAATCTAAGAATGCAGCACCAATCCATACCATCTCCGCATATAATTTATCTATTTTCTTGCTTAGAGCTCCCATATCCTAAGTTTTATATCCCGAATAAGGCAACTGAGCCATTTTACTGTCACTCTGTTGGGACTGTTGGTTCTTGTTACTTTGTGTACTTCACCTTCTTTTTTATTACTCCAATAACTCTTTGCTATCAGGAGTCAAGACGTACCCCATCAGACCTCGTTCAATAGCCTTTTGCACACAGGTAGAATTTTCTCTCTGCTGGCAATCCATTGCTAAACAATGTTTTGTCCTTCTTCTAGGGTTAATATTGAATCTTCTATCTCCTGTTTCATAATCTCTCTTTCCATTTCCTTTATTCCCTCTTCATCTAGTTGCGGTAAGTTTACTGCATTTAAAAACTCCAGTATTCTTCCAGTATTCTTTATACCCTCATGCTAGCTTTTATACCATTTTTGATAGTACTCTTTAAATGTTTTTAGTATTTTTGATCAACTTCTACCTTTATTTGAAGGATTACCCTTTGTAAATTGTGTTGCCTCAATCTAGCTGCTAAGGCCTTCATTGCTCCAGGGTTCACTGTTTGTTGCATCTCCATAAGTATTCCCCCTTGTTACCATATTCTATCATCCTCCTCCCTTTGGATCCTCCTTTTCAGTACCTCCTCTTTCTCTCTATCCATCAACTTTTTCTTTATCATCTGCAGTTTCCTTATCCTATCAATTTTCCTTTGTCTTTCCCTGTTGGAATGTATCAGTATCATGCCTATTCTTTTTTTTTTATTTTACACTGCAGAACCCATTTTATTGTATCCCATCTATGAATATGCTCATTGACCTTCCTATTTCCTCTCTTAACCAGTTGTCAAAAGTTTCCTTTTTCAACCAACTTACTTGTAGCCTTTAACGGTGTGGCATATTTTGTCTCGTATCTATTATAATCTCTATCTGTATTGGTGCATGGCCCGACTACAGAATGGGTCCTACTTTAATTTTTTATTAATCCTATGTGGTCCTTCAATACATAGGCTGTATCTATTCTTGACTGAGAGTTCCACTTTCCACTGTGGAATGTAAACCCCGGATATGCATTTCCTGTCAATCTTACATTCTAACAGTCTGTTAATCCTAGTGTATTCATCAACCTTCTTGTATCTTTTTCTGCCTTTGTTTTAATTCTTTTTCCTTTGTTCCTCTGTCTCATACATTTTATCCATTTCCATATTCCAGTGCCTGGCTGTTACAAGTATCCCTTCCTGCATTTGGGTTATCTGTAATAATATGGACTTGATCGGTGTTATTGTAGCTATCAGGGGAATGTATACTGCTCCTATAACCAGCTTTATACCTCTTATTTCACCTTTCCAGACAGATAAGCCATCCATTCTGCTATAAATATTACAGGGTTCCACTCCCTCTGATACCTACGTTAAAATCACTATGCCCTTCTTGAATCCTGTACCAGCACTGTTATTCCCTTTCTCATCTGTTTTTGATGTTCCTCTTCAGACATATGCATTTCCTGTAATGATATTTACCCTCTATGCCTCTTTATGTATGTTAACATTCTGTATCTCTCTCTTGCCTGAAATCACCATTCCATTCATGTTCTAGGACCTTATCTTAATCCCCATTTCTGTTTCAGTCCTAGCCATTCTTCTGCTCACTGAATTCCTACTTTTCTCTTATTCCTTCCTGCCACATCTCTCTAATTCTTATCTTCATGTCTTTCCTGTTTTTTTTTTTTTACTTTGACTGTCCCTGCTTCCTTTGTCTACTGCCTTTTTTCCCCCCTTCAACAAAATGAACCCGATCCAATTTCTGATAAAAAGACACATATTACTTCCTGTTTTCCCTCTCTCATTGCACCTTTTCTACCTTTGTTCCTAATGCTCTATTTCTCTTCCCTTCTTCCTTTTCCAGGTATATACAAAGTTATTTCCTCCAGTGGAGAGGTTATCAGTCCCTTACCTACATGAGGAGCAGGGCCCCAGAATCTTCCCCTTTTGTGGAGATACTACATTAGGATCTTTGAAGCTCTCACAACTTCTGAATCTCTTCTGTTTTTACTTATCTCTCATATGTAAATTTGTTTACCCCTCTAATTTTTTGTTTTGTTTAATTTTCATTCTTATCTCTTTTACTTCCTTTTCACTTTAATTCTATCGCAGACCTGTAATCTGTCTTTGGCATCTAGATCAGCTCATTCTCTTCTTTTCTTTTTTCTTCTTTACAACTGCATTTTCCCACATTTGTGTTCCCCTTAGTTCTCCCTGGTTCCCCAATCATCCCACCTCCCCTCTATAAGCTTAAATCATCATAGTCCAGTCTCAGGCTTAGAAATCCTTCCTCCTTTATGTTATTATTTCACTTGTATGCCCCCCCCCCCCGGTTTTCATACTACCTCTGTTTTCTTTATTACTCTGGAGCACTCTTCTTTTACTTGTTTTCATATTACACGTTACTATTATAAGTGTTCTAAATCCCTCTCATTCATTTATGGTATTTCCTCACTGTCCTTTTCCTTTCTAATAATGCTTGTGTGATCTCCTTTGTTTGTTAATCTACCCTTCTTATTTATACTTCTTCCTCTTCAACAATATTTGCGCTATTCATCTCTTTATCACTCTATCCTGCTTTCAGTCTTTCTTATTTTGTCATGTTTACTTCATTAATTAATACTTAATTAATCATTCTCTCTGTCATTATACATTCCTGTCTTGTGTCTCTTCCCCCACTTCTGCCTCTTTAATGTTTGTTACCTAGCTAATCTATTAATATAATATTCTGCCTCCCCTCAGCTTCTCAATACTATCCCTATTAGTCTCCTTGCACTTTAAAGTTTCTTTTCATGTTCTGTTTACTGCTATTGATATCCTGTCATAGTCCCCAGCTCCTCTGCAAGCTTATGTTATCAGACATCTGGTAATTACTCTGATTTTTACATTTCCACTCCCTGCTTTGATTTTTGATTTTTAACTTTCCACTTGAGGGGAACTTTACTACCACAGACCTACTCCCATTTTATGTAGGGTCTCTATTTCACCTCATTCATTTGTGTTGCACTCACTCTTCTTCCTGATGTTTACCTAGGATTTATTAGTCATACAGTACGATTACTCTACTAATCTCCTAATGTTTCTGCATTTCTCTGTCTTTTTGCACCAGCCTCGATCCTCACTGATCACTGCATTTCTTTGACTACCCATCCAGTCTTAATTTTCAAGCTGATTCAAATTTAATTCCCTCACCCTTGTTTGGAATATTTCAAATCCTCCATCTTCCTGATTATTATCTTTCACTGATGCTAGTTTTTACAGCACTACTTGTTTACTCCCCATGAAGGATTCTGGCTTAATGTTGGGGATGATTAAATCTCAGCAAGTCTTTCCACCCCCTCACCTTTCTATATTACACCATAACTTTGATCTGGGGTTAAGGCTTCTTCCTCCATCATATGCAGTTATGTGCTTTTCTATTTGTTCTCTGTTTGCACTTAGATTCTATTGCACATTCTCTTTTAAATAGCTTAACCCAGTTTCTCAATCCACTTTTGCCCTTTCATCTCCATGTTAGCATCACTTTAATAGTTAAAATTCCTGAGTCTTACCCTCCCCAATGTAACCTCCTTGCTAATGATTTGTAACAGTAAGGACTAAGTTATAAAGATGGGGCCACATCTGGGAATGAGGGAAAGAATAATAACACAGAATGCAATAATATATGTAGCCACATCATTTTCACAATAAAAATTCAAAGTAAAGGTGATAGCAGCCAAATGTTATTCAAAGTTTAAAAAAAGAGAGAAGTTTATCAGTCCATCATTTACCTTCTCTTGAAGTCTATCAGTTGCCATTTATTCTTTCCTCTTGCTTCATACGAATGGCACCTGCATTCTCCTTGAGAGTTTGGTATCGCTTAAATAAGTGAAACTAGCCTTTCACAAGTCGAGATGTGTCTTCATTGACTTGTTGTTCAGCCCCTGCAGTGTTCACTGCATTCATACCTCTCAACCTCTTAGAGCAAGAAATCTAGACAAAGCCATCAGTAATATGGGGACAAAGGCCCAAAAATAGCACACTATTTAAATATTGCTCTTAACAAACATAGAACATTAATAGAACGTTTTTTATGAGCATGAATTTTCGGGTCTCTATTAAAAGCAGGAAGGTGTACTTACCCGAATACATAAACGCCGACACGTCTTCATCGAACCACGAAAACATTGATCGTCCTGAAGCACGAAATCCGAAATGTCAAATTGTCATGGTTGGCCCTTCTGCGGTATAGCTCTGTAAGGTAAGTGTGCAATAGTTATGGACCTTAGGGTTAGGGTGCGGGTTAAGGTAAGTGCATAGATGGTAATGTATGTGAGATTTAGTGTAGGGTTAGAAGTAGGGTTTTGTTAAGTGTATGTTTGTGGATTATTTATTTTGTTTGGGTAAAGCTTCTTAAGGTAAGTGTGCGATAGTTACGGACCTTAGGGTTAGGGTGCAGGTTAAGGTAAGTACATACATGGTGGTATATGCAAGATTTAGTGTAAGGTTATAAGTAGGGTTTAATTTAGGGTTAGAAGTAGGGTTTTGGTTTGTGTATGTGTGTGGTTTATTTAGTTTGTTTGGTTAGGTAGTATGTAGTGGGCGGTGGGGTGGGACAACTATGACGGTTCGAGTTTGTGAATTTCGCGGTTTAGGGAGTTTGGTGTATTTGCAGTTCACAGAATATGTGTCAGCATTTATGTATTCAGCTAAGTACACCTTCGTGCTTTTAATATAGACCCGAATTTTCTTAGGTGTATGAAGTCTGAAACTCAAATGTTTGCCATTATTTTCTGACTTCAACACTCAATGATTTGCCAGAAAAAACACAATTTTATGAGAAACAGACCAAAAAAATAGGAGGCAAAAATCTGGACAGTCTGCAAAAATCTGTACAGTTGAGATTTATCATTCCCTTGTTGATTCTTTAGTAGCTTCTTGGGTTTCCATCTCTAAATCCTTTTTGGTGTCTTTCAGATCACTGTATATCTTGACCCCAGTTGGCAACACTACTTAAGAGATGGTGGATAATACAGTGTAAATTGTATTTCTTTGTACCTGTTTAGTTTTTGAATAGTATAAAAGCAGCCCTTTTGCTCCTTGTTTCTGCTCATGAATCTTGATCAACAAAGATTCTCGTCTCACCACAAAATGTTTTTTGGTCAAGTTTCCACAGCTGTGTTAGCAACCTTTCTTTTATTGCATAGGTTGTGAACCATGCTATTATTTGCCTGGGTTTGCCATTTGGTGCTGTCCCTGGGACCCACATGGTTCTATATTATCTCGCAACAGTAATTTTTGCTTCTGGTATATTGGACCACTTAGCCAATTTCTGCTGAATACAGCCTTTGCAGTCTTCCTTCTAGGTTCTTGGAAATGCCCACTGTTATTAGATTTTTCCTCCTGACTCTGTCCTCTTGTTCATTTAATGTCTCCTGTAGCAACTTCATCCTCACCTTTGCCACTCCAGATTTAGCTTTCAGCAGTTCATTATCATTTATAAGTGACTGGCTCACATCGGAAAGTTTGTTCACAGCCTCAATGACTTCTGCAATCAGTTTATCATTGTCTTTGACATACTTCTTCAGTCTTGCATTCATCTTCTGCAGCTCCATGAAAACATATTTTATTGTTATTTCCATCTCCTCATTTACATTTGCTATAGAGAGCTACTTTATAAGTGGGCATGTTTTCCGTCATTCCTCCTCTCCTCTGAAGCTGCTGCTTTCTGCTACTTTCTCCTTTTTATTTCCTTCAGGAGAACAGATAATACTCCTAATCTGTTTCTCCACTTATTCAGCTTTTTTTTTTTTCATTTTTACCTAAAAGCATTTATTTCAAATACTTTTTGGAGAGATGTGAGTCATTGCCTTACCGGAAATCCTGAAGAAATTTATTTTAATGTCAAATAGATTCAGGTACTGAATGTTATGTTTGGAGACTGAATAGTTACACTAAATGCATAGAAAAAAAATTAGAGAATTCAGAAAACTATTAAAGTATAGAAAGGATATAAGATTTCTTTAAAAATTTGATAGTGAGTTATTTATTATGGAACTGTTTTCATCTTCTGCTAGAATGATCAGAGGTGAAGGGATTGAACCCCATTAAAACAGGGATTATACATATAAAGGTGGAATTAGGGGGGTTGTGTATGATATAGCCTGTGGAAGTTTCAGCCTCATGTCAGTTAAGGGTTATAGTGCTTTGTTACAATGAGAACAGTAAGCTTACTAACTTATTAAGAAGGCATCTTTCAAGCTTCGAGCTGAAGTAAAATGAAGTAAGATGACACAGAGAGAGAGAGAGAGAGAGAGAGAGAGAGGAAAAGATGAAGGAAAGATACTGTTCAATTTCAAGAAAGAAAAAAATTATGATATGGAAAGAATTAAAAGAGGTTCAGAACAGGAGGTGAAGTGAAAAGGTTGTGAAAACATATTACAAAGTTTAGAGTTGGGAAGGAATGGATGAGAGGTTTTGATAAGCTACTTAGCGCAAAGGCAGAGAATCCTACAGTCTCCATTTGCCTGCCATGTGACTCTGAGCTAAGCATTGTTTCCGGTTATCCTTCCAAGTGGGATTTGTGTTAAGTAGGCGGATTCAGTTAAGAAATGTTTTATTTTAAACAGGAATGTGGGATTTTGTATGTAAGTTATCTCATTAAAGGATACTTCTGAAAAGTGAACCGAAATATAAAGTGATGGAAAAAAGAATATTTTTTTCAGGTCGCATTACAAAAAAAACTGTAAAGTCACTTATTTTTTGAATGTGAAAGAATTCTACATTTTCACAACTTAGCTGAAAAAACTAGGAATTAGCTACTTCTGACAGGTATCTTTGAAAAAATATTATTTATGGTTACTATGAAAGATTGAGAAGTGAAAAAAATTATAAAATTATAATAATAGAGACGGTTCTGGTATAAAATATTGGGTGAATTGGAGGAGAAATGTGGAGCAGCAATTGTATAATAAACAATGGAATAATAAGAAAGGGGTTAAGCAGATACAGTAAAACCTCAATTATCTGTCAGGGGTCTAGACCTAGGCCGTGACAGATAAGAGAAAAGACAGATAGAACAGCTACTTTAAAAATGATACTGTACTGTACTGTAGATTTAAAAGAAAATGACAATACAGAAGCAAGAAAAAAGACACAACAAATTATATTTGTACAGCACGTATTACACATTTATTATATACTGTATTTTTTATTTTTTAAAAAAATGTTATTTTTGGCTGTTTCATTGCTCCACGCTCTTTTTTTAGAAGCATTGCTCCCATTGTGCATTTTATGTTTATGTTTATGTTTATGTTTATGTAGGAGTTATCAATCTGCCTGTCATCTGTTGTCCTTGTTTGGGGTTCATTGGAGTCCATTGTGTGGCTGTGTGGCTGAGTGTGTGGTTGGATGCAGCTGTGGTGTCTTGGCTGATCATTTGGATCAATTGTTTTTGGAGTAGTTGGCCTGATCGGGCTGTTCGGGCCTTCAGGTGGATTTGCACAGAGTGCAGATTGCAGATTGTGGAAACCTGATTGCCTGGTGGTGATGTGTGCTGGATCCAAATTTGTTTTCTTGTCAGTCAGAGAGAATTGGATGGGATTTTGAGATGTTGCTGGTGTGGAGATGGGGCTGATGACAGTGAGATGGATTGGCGCAGATGGTGGAGACCCGATTGTCTGCTGGTGCTGTGTGCTGGATCTGGATTTGGTTTTGGTTTCTTGTTGGGTCGGAGGAAACTGGACTGGGATTTGCGACTTTCTCTTTTTGATATCTAGCCATGTTGCTGGTCTGGAGATGGGGCTGTTGATGGTGAGAGCTGTGCCGAATGTGGATGGTGGAGACCCGATTGTCTGCTGGGTGCTGTGTGCTGGATCAGAAATTGTGCATGGCTGTTGAAGCTTCTGTTCCTTTGAATGGCTTGGACTGTGTTGTTGTGTATGTGTATATTGTTTCTGTGTTTAAGTTTATACATGATTTCTGTGTTTCTGTGTTTATGTTTATACTTGAGCTTGGAGGAACACAATTTTGTTCAGCTCTGCACTTTTATGTTGTATGGTGTGAATGACAATAAAGTTTTACTTGACTTGACTTGACTTTGATTTGTGTAAGAGTAATACTCGTGTGGCATCTGCTTCTTCTTGGACCATGAACAACTCTATGCACTAGCATAATTTCAGCTTCACTGTGACAGATTATTTTTGATGTTCTGTCGGTAGCAAATTCCTAGTCTTCTTTGGATTCAGAGTCCATCGCAGTTGCATTTTGAATTAGCTCATTATCATCCAGGATTTCACAACCAGCATCCATTTTGTTAGTTTGCAACCAATTCTTCATTTCCCCCAAAGAAATGTTTTCACAACCTGGAACTTTTGAACACAGATTCAACATTTCAGTCTCATTTGTAACCAAATCAGAATTTGGTTCACTTTCTGCTGCATCCAATACAGACCATAACTTATGCCAGGCTCATTGTAAAGTTTTAACTGGCAGTTTGTTCCAGGCTTCAGCAACATTAAAAAGTGCATCTTTAATGGTGTACTTTTTCCAGAAAACTTTTACTCCTGATTCATTTTACAAAAAAACAAGTTTTTGAATTTAACCTGTCATATAATGGCATTTCATATGCTCAGTTATGCCCTGATTCATTGGCTGGATGGCAGTGTTGTATTAGCTGGCAGAAATTGACACATTATTTTGCCATCATCACTCTTCAAATCACATACGGGATGAGTAGGTGCATTGTCCATCAGTAGCATCGCTTCTTGCGGTAAACCCAACAATAACGTGTGATTTTACACCTGATAGAAATATTTTAAGGAACACATCTTTAAATATTTATTGGCTCACCCATGCATTTTTCTCTGCATAATACTTAACAGGCATGGCATTTAGGTTTATGTTTTTAAATGACTTAGGCTTTTCTGATTTTCCAATGGCAATTAATGGAAATTTATGACTACTGCTTGCATTAGCACACACCATTACAGTTATGCAATTTTTTTGCAGCTTAAATCCAGGTGCAGATTTTTCAGGCATTGAGGTCAAAGTCTTTTGAGGAAATGCTTTCCAATTGACAGTCTCATTGCAGTTATAAACTTGCCCCCGGATTCTGCAAGCCCTGCATGGCGTGCAGGACTAGTGCAGGAGCTCCAACAGGCAATATGCCTGCCGTGCGATCCAGGATTAACCTGCAGGGACATGCACGAGTGCTCCTGCATTAGTCCTGCACGAACTCAGCCCTTGTATGCAAACTACCCCATTTGCAGGAGAAATCCATGCAAATGAGGTGAATTTGCAATCCAGGAAGCTGGAAACCGGCCGTGCAGGACTAGTGTAATCTGCAGAAATCTACTCTGCCAGTAACGGAGTACATTTCTGCAAATTACACAACGGAGCCAGGACAGCTCCAAATAAAGGGTTGATATCATGTAGAAATCATGCCAATGGCCAAATATAAGACCATTGGCATGGAAAACATTTGCAAAAATAAAAAATTGAACTTTTATTTTTTTTTTAGCCGATCTCGGCTGTTTAAGCATAGGGCAGCGGCGGGCAAACAGGATCGGTCGGAAAATAAGAAAAAAACCCCATAAAATAAGCATTCTAACTGAAATCACTATTTTGCCATTATACCCAATGGCAGGCAGAAGACAACATGCCCAGTGAATAGTGGATGCTAAGGGGGGAGGCTCAGTGTGGAACATGTAACTATGCATCAGCAGGCAATCGTATGCAAATGAGGGGAATGATACTGAATCCCAGATTTCCCCTGCATGCTAGTCAGCACCCAACAGTGTAAGAGCAAGAATAGCTTGGTGCAAGCCTAGGAGTTAGCTGACATCATAGGGGGGGTGTCAGGCATACTGTAAGCGGACTGGAGCCCTTTGGCTTGGGTTTGCTCCTAGCTTAGCAGAGCTAAGCAAGGTCTGAGGCTGCCTAGCACTCTGTAGATTGCCTAAGTGGGTGTACGCGCCACACACTGGGTTTTAAAGGAAAAATTTAAAATGTAAACCAGGAAATAGCAGCTCTGTGCACATTTGAGCACTGTGTTTGCATGGCGCGCCCCCGGGCTTAACCAGGAAGGCAATGGGAAGGGAAAACAGCAGTAGGAAGGTAATCTAGAAGAACTAGCATAGCTGGCAGGTGAAATGTATCAGAATCACTCAATTACACAGGCAGCAGACCTGCCCAGCCCAGAACACTCCTATAAACTATGCAAACACCTTTCCCTCTGGTTTTTCCCACACTCTACACCACCGATGTATACACGTGGGGAAATTTTAACAAGCAAAAACAACTGAATGATAGGGGCTGCAGCAGCTATCAGACATCAACATGTGGAAGAGGTTGAGGGTGGCGAGGATGAGAATGCTGTTGACAACCTACAGTGAGGAGACGGAGAAGGGTGTACAGACCCAGGGTAACCTACCAGGGATTACATGAGCTGGAGATAGTGGAGCACTATAGGGTGGACAGGGAACAACTACAGCAAATTGTTGAGCTATGCTGGTCATGCCTGACACACAGAACTAACAGAGGGGAACCCATCACAGTGGATACCAAGGTATATGTAGGCCTAGGAATACTAGCCACAGGTACCTCCCAGAGCCCAACTGGGGATATCATGGGGATCTCACAGGCATCAGCATCCAGAGTATTCCATCAGTTCCTGTATGCCATGTCAGCACATGCCGGTGAGCACGTATATTTCCTCAACACCCGTGAGGTGTTGGCCAGCAATATGTGTTTCTTCCACCAAACAGCAGAATACCCTGAGGTGGTGGGTACTATAAACTGCATGCACATACGCATCAAAGCACCACCTGGTGAGCGGGGTAGGGTCTACATCAACCGCAAGGGCTTCCCCTCCATTAACTTCCAGGTCATGTGCGATGCCCAGGGCATTATAATGAATGTGTGTGCTGGCTGCCCTGGAAGCTATCACGATTTCCATATCTGGCATCTGCCGCAGCTGTACCAGAGATTTGCTAATGGGAACGTCCCTTACAGTCACCTAGTGGGGGATGCTGGTTACACACTGGAGCCGTGGCTGATGACACCCATCAGAAATGCACACACACCTGAACAAGAACGCCATAATGAGGCACACGCACAGACCAGAATCATAATAGAACATGTGTTTGGGATGCTCAAGTCATGGTTTCGGTGCCTGGACACATCTGGTGGAGCCTTGCAGTACTCACCATCTACATGTACCCAAATTGTTATCATATGTGCCATGATACACAATATGATCCTGCAGAAACAGCTGCAGAAGGAACAGCATGGGGCAGGGACACACAGCCCCCCACCAATGCCAAGGCCTGCACAGGCACAGAGTGACTCAGAGGAGGAACAACCAGAGCCTGCCCCAGTAGGCAGATGGAGGCATGCCCAGTATGCCATTGCCTTGGCAGAGAGGCAATGCATAGCACATACACTGACACAGTAGGGACCCAGGGAATGACACCTCTCTCTGACTCGCACATACAGTAAAATGGATGCCAAACATGACACTGCCTGTGCTCAACCATGTATAGGGAGTGTACTATGTGCATCTGCCATAGGCAGCCCCCAGCACCATCCTCAGTACTGGCACACCCACAAGGTAAGTCACTTCCCCTTACCAATTGCTGATTGGAGTAGCATGTGTAGTTACTTGTATCTATGGTATGGATGAGAGCATGCAAGGGAATTGGGTGGTTGAATAGGATGCCAGCAGATAGTAGACACCTGTAGTGGCAGCATGAGATCTGTAACAAATATGGGTGCCACCACAGTAGCCAGTAGTACACATGTTGACAAAACCCACTGCAGGAAATGTGCTGGGCCACATGTGTGTCCATATGACACACACATGCCAGTCAGGGCGGTTCACATGCCCAACAACAGTCACAGCCAGCAGGACAGGTGTAGACAAACACAAACAAAGGCTGTGCTAAGGCCAGTGAATGATGCCTATGGGTAGCCTCCCCCCAGGCCTACACAGGCAGACCACATCAGTTCAGGCAGCGGGATGTTAGTTCTGAAGGGTAGGAAGTCAGAAAGTAATATGTAGGTCAAACGTAGGACCTGTAGTACACTGACATGCCTCTAGTCAGCATGATAGGTTAGAAAACAGAATGAAATGGGGTACCTGACATACCAGTACAGTCATAGCAAATGTGTATGTGTCAGGTGTGCACCCCAGTCCTGTGTAGCAATGTAGAAACAGTTAGGTGTGCCCCCCATAGCCAATGTAGACATGTAGTAACAGTCAAGTGTCCCCCCATTCTATGTAGAAATGTAGTAACAGTTAGGTGTGGCCCCCAATCCTATGTAGACATGTAGTAACAGTCAGGTGTGCCCTCCCCAATCCTATGTAGACATGTAGTAGCAGTCAGGTGTGCCCCCCAATCCTGTGTAGCAATGTAGAAACAGTCAGGTGTGCCCTCCATAGCCTATGTAGACAGTAGTAACAGTCAGGTGTACCCCCCACTCCTACGTAAACATGTAGTAACAGTCAGGTGTGCCCCCTGTCCTGTGTAGAAATGTAGAAACAGTCAGGTGTGCCCCCCAACTCTACTTAGACATGTAGTAACAGTCAGGTTTGCCCCCATCCTATGTAGACATGTAGTAACAGTCAGGTGTGCCCCCCAATCCTGTGTAGCAATGTACAAACAGTCAGGTGTTCCCCCCATATCCTATGTAGACAGTAGTAACAGTCAGGTGTGCCCCCCAATCCTACGTAGACATGTAGTAACAGTCAGGTGTGCCCCCATCTTGTGTAGAAATGTAGAAACAGTCAGATGTGCCCCCCAACCCTACTTAGACATGTAGTAACAGTCAGGTGTGCCCCACCAATCCTATATAGAAATGTAGTAATGGTCTGGTGTGCCCCCCCAATCCGATGTACACACGTTGTAACAGTCAGGTGTGCCCCCCAATCCGATGTAGAAATGTAGTAACAGTCAGGTGTGCCCCCCTAGTCCTGTGTAGCAATGTAGAAACAGTCAGGTGTGCCCCCCATATCCTATGTAGACATGTAGTAACAGTCAGGTGTGCCCCCCCCAATCCTATGTAGAAATGTAGTAGCATGTATGTGTAGGTATAATACCTGTGGAGCACGGATGCCCAGAGGTGGCCAAGGTAGCAGGATAGATTGTAGTATTTGTACAATATGCAGGTATGTGTGTGTCAGGTTGGTGTGTGTTTCATATTGTGTGAGAGTGGCCAGTATGTATGCATGTTGAGCTATGACCTGGTGGCCATTGCCCACTACTGCTGATGACAGGGTGAAGTCCTCACAACTGCAGTGCCAAAGACAATTCCCACCAGTATAACACATGGTAGCAGTAAGCCATTGCAAATGTATGGTGGTAATATGTGTCACCATCTGAAAGACTGATGTGGCATGGCTGTTGGGCTAGATATACAAGCAGTACACAGGGGAAAGTACCCCAGACATACAGTATATAATGTGTAACTGTGAAATGGACACATCCTTGGAATTGAACATACAGGTATGCATCACATTATCTGGGCCTGTAGTAGGGAGTACCTGTGTAGGCTGCCTGAACACTTGCAGATCACAAAGGTGGTAGGACTGATGTATTGGGGAATACTGATGTACCTGCACATGCCACCATAACTGGAATGCCCCATGCATATCTGTGCACCAGATGCAAGTAGTGTCCATAGCACACATGCACCCAGCTCACCCAAACACCACCCACAGATACCTCTCTGGTCGTATCCCTGCTGTTGAGAATGGGTACAATATTACCCCCACCTGTATATGGCAATAGCAACAGAATGCAGCATGCAGTGCAGGTGTCCCATGCAGGTGTGTCCCTAGCTGTAGGTAGCACCCTGCCAGCATCCACACCACCTGACCAGTACTGATAGAAAGTATTGGCATGAACACCTAGCACACCTACCCTGTCACCCCAGGGGAATATACTATATGGCAGTCTGGGACTGTAGGACTGACAGTATGCAATGGCCTACCACAGCTGGCCCACATCACCACCAAATGGCCTACAGGCCTCTGCCAAAGGCCTGTGTCTCACACAAACTGCCAATGCATGTTATCTCATGCACACCCACATAACAACATAACACACTCCACATAAGCTATATGCAAGGCCATGTGGACAAACCACAGTAACATGTCCACCATGTCCCACTGTATGAACTGTGGACCAACACCAAAACACAGCTGTGATGAGGTGATAACCTTAGGGAAAGTATCAGATATTGTATGGATAATGTATGGCAGAGGATAGAATAATAGAGGGGGGGTGGGAGCATGGACAGCATGGAATGTGCAAGGTCCGATACACAGCTATGTGCACACACTAACCCTGGCTGCAAACACATAAATGGGTGGCTACAAACCTGTCCGTACACCACAATAGGGGTAATGTCCTGACTTCATGGCCCCTGCCTCTGGGTAACCTGTGTGAATCTGCACAGCTGTGAGGTATTGCCACAGCAAGTTAAGGCCATACTGTCATGTCGATGGATGTACAAGTATGGGATCCTCTGCCAGCATTGTACCAAGGTGCTGAACCAAATACACAGACCCAGCAGCAATTGTCTGCAGCTCCCCCTCCAGAATGGCATAACTTACCATGAATATGTAGGTGTCTGCCCACAATACCGGACACAGCTGCATTCACCCTTGTTCCCCAGGAGATCGCTGTAAGTAAGAATGTTCACCTGACAGTACTTGAGGACATAAAACATCACAGTGTATAACAGTACACATGTCTGAATATCTCTGCTAACACCAGCACCATGTAGCAGAACCAGCACAGACACAATCACCTACAGTACACACTATCCCTTGCACAGTTTGTCCCCATATTGCCAAATCATCTACAGATACCCTGCAGAAACAGTTTGCTACCTGTAGGTGTACAACACAAAGGTCTGCACTGGAGTACAAACAAACTGGAATGGATCCACACATTCAATACAGAAGGGCATACTGGGCATGTTCACACACTTAGAGAAATGAAGGCAATGTCAGACAACAAAATACCGGAAGGTCACACTGGGCATACTCACACACTTAAACAAATGAAGCCCATGTCTGCAAACAACAGTGGACCATACATATCTGACTGTTGCAGATGTTAGTGCATACACTCCTCAGTATGCACCAGTCATGCTTTGCACACACAGTGGATAGGAATACAGACATATATCCAAGGACAACACACTATGATAAGCCAAAAGTAGACATAGATGTGTGGAAGAGAGTAACTGTGACAAAGAGCCATTCATCATGAGGCCTGTCCCACCCAGCACACAGCCACATGGCTACACCCACATGATATGTCACTCACTGTAGAAATTAGCCACTGGTATCTGTCAGCATTACAGACTATGTGGTGCAAGTGCTAGCTGTGCAACATGACTGTACAAGGCAGTAGTCATCTAGCAGCTGTATACGCGTTCCTGCAGAATATAACCCTGTGTGTGCCTGCATGTGATGTGTCAACCTCTAGATGAATGGGTTATGGCCCATGCACACACACTGCCCTCCACATAGCCCTACTATGACAAGCCTGCTGATGTCATCCACTTTGAAATACACCTTTGGAAATAGAGTAGCCCAGTAATCTCTGTGGCGTATCCTAATACTGCGTAATGCTGTAGTATGATAAACTAGTTAGGTAGGAGTTCTAATCCTAGACATGGCAACTGTGTGTGTCTCTCTCTGTCTGTGTAGGGAGCAATGCTTTTTATGCTAGTCATGCTCACTACAATTCAAATGTCCTACATTGGCAAGGTTGCTGATGTCATTCACTGTGAAATACAACTTTAGGAAAAGTGTAGTCCAGTAATCTCTGTGGTGCATCCTATAACTGCATAATGTTGTAGTGTGATACCCTAGTTAGGTAGGTGTTCTAATCCCAGACATGGAAACTGGTGTGTTTGTGTAGGGAGTAATGCTTTTTACGTTAGTCACACTCACTACAGATCAAATGCCCTACTTTGGCAAGGCTGCTGAAGTCATTCACTGTGAAATACACCTTTGGGAAAGGTGTAGTCCAGTAATCTCCGTGGTGCATCCTAATACTGTGTAATGCTGTAGTGTGATAAACTAGTTAGGTAGGAGTTCTATCCCCAGACATGGGAACTCTGTGTGTGTGTCACTGTCTGTGTAGGGAGCAATGCTTTTTAGGCTAGTCACACTAACTGCAATTCAAATGCCCTACTTTGGCAAGGCTGCTGATGTCATTCACTGTGAAATACACCTTTGGGAAAGGTGAAGCCCAGTAATCTCCGTGGTGCGTCCTATAACTGCGTAATGCTGTAGTGTGATAACCTAGTTAGGTAGGAGTTCTAATCCCAGGCATGACAACTGTATTTGTGTGTCTGTGTAGGGAGTGATGCTTTTTACACTAGTCACACTCACTACAATTCAAATGTACTACTTTGGCAAGAATGCTGATCTCATTCACTGTGAAATACACCTTTGGGAAACATGTAGCCCAGTAACCTCCGTGGGGCATCCTATAACTTCGTAATGCTGTAGTGTGATACCCTAGTTAGGTAGGAGTTCTAATCTCAGAGATGGCAAGTGTGTGTGTGTGTGTGTGTGTGTGTGTGTGTGTGTGTGTGTGTGTGTGTGTGTGTGTGTGTGTGTGTGTCACTGTCTGTGTAAGAAACAATGTTTTTTAGGCTAGTCATGCTCACTACAATTCAAATGCCCTACTTTGGCAAGACTGCTGATGTCATTCACTGTGAAATACACCTTTGGGAAAGGTGTAGCCCAATAATCTCTGTGGCAGGTTATATAACTACATAATGCTGTAGTGTGATAACCTAGTTAGGTAGGAGTTCTAATCCCAGACCTGGCAACTGTGTGTGTGTCTGTCTTTGTAGGGAGCAATGCTTTTTATGCTAGTCACACCCACTACAATTTAAATGTCCTACTTTGACAAGGCTGCTGATGTCATTCACTGTGAAATACACCTTTGGGAAAGGTGTAGCCCCATAATATCAGTGGTGTGTCCTATAACTGCTTACTGCTGTAGTGTGATATATTAGTTAGGTAGGAGTTCTAATCCCAGACATGGCAACTGTGTGTATCTGTCTGTGTAGGGAGCAATGCTTTTTAGACTAGTCACATTCACTACAATTCAAATGTCCTACTTTGGCAAGGCTGCTGATGTCATTCATTGTGAATTATACCTTTGGGAAAGGTGTAGCCTGGTAATCTCTGTGGTAAAATCATCCAAGGCTAACTTTGAAAGAAAAATAGCCAAGGATTTGAAAGATAACCACAAAGCCTTCTTTAGCTATGTCAAGAATCTAAGTGGCAACTCGCAGATATGCTCTGAGATAGTGCAAAATAGCACAAAATATACTGAACCTACTGATATTGCCAATGTACTGGCAGATAGATTCAGTGCAACTTCACCTCCGTCTCACCTTCAAATGGGCCCACAACAATACCAGAAAAGTGTAGTGTCCCAGAAATCACAGAAGCACAGGTGAAAACAGCCCTTTCAAAAGCCAAAAACACAGCATCAATGGGGCCAGATGGTGTCCCAGGCTGCATCTTGCATGAAGTACAGAATGAACTAACCCCCCACCTAAACACGCTGTTCAACCTCAGCCTCTCCACAGGCTACGTGCCCATAGAATGGCACAAAGCAATGGTTATTCTGCTCCACAAAGGAGGGGCCACAACTGACCCTGGTAACTATTGCCCCATAAGCCTGACTAGCCTGGTCTGCAAGGCTATGGAGCGCATCATCATGGAACTCATTAAAAAATACATTGGGAACCTCCAAACACTTGACCCGACCCAGTTCGGCTTTGTTAAGGGCAGATCATGCCTACTAAACATGGTTGACTTCTTTGAGACAGTTACCAAGGCCATAGACGAGGGCAAGGTGGTTCACACAGCCTACCTTGATCTTGCCAAGGCATTCAACACCATTCCTCACTCGGGTATTATAGAAAAACTCACCAGCCTGAACATAAACCCCTACGTCACAAGATGGGTTGCCAACTGGCTTACAGACAGAAATCACATGGTAAGAATAGCGTGCTCCAGGTCTGACTCTAAACCAGTCACAAGTGGTGTCCCGCAAGGCTTCGTTCTGGGACCCCTACTGTTCAGCATATATTTCTCAGAAGTACAGGCAAACACAGGAGGAATATGGCTAACAAAGTTCACCGATGACTGCAAACTGGGAACCATAATTGAGTCTCCGGCTGACACGGACATCCTCCAAAAAGGCCTTACTGAGACAGATACCTGGTGTCAAAGTCATGGCCTCAAGATAAATACCAAAAAATGTATAGTCATCCCATTTGGGAAAAACAAAACACCCACGAATTACCACATAGGTGGCAGCCCCCTTAATACAGAAGAGGTAATAAGAGATCTGGGGACCCAGGTAGATAGTAATCTCTCCTTTGACAATCATATTGCCAAAGTAGTTAGGAAATCCTTCTATGTGGCCCATCTAATTACTAAGGGGTTCGCATCTAGAAATAAAGAGGTTGTAGTGCCCCTCTACTCGTCACTCATCAGACCCATCATAGAGTACAATGCCCCATTTGGGATGTACCTCACAAGACACTTCCAACAGCTTGAAAGACTACAAAAGCACCTCACCAAGAGGATTACTGGCCTCAAACATATGTCCTATGCAGCCCAACTGAAAAAACTCCGGCTGTACTCAGTGGCATATCGCTTACTCAGAGGTGATCTCTGCCTGACTTACAAAGCCATGTCCAACTCAGAATTGATGGACATGCTCCACCTAAAGAAATCCAAGTCACTGTGAGCCACGCACTCTAGTGAGCTAAACCTCACCACAACAATGAATAGAACATGCTGGAGGGATAGATTCCTGTCACAGAGACTCCCCATCCTTTGGAACAAAATTCCTAACTACATTAGGCAGAACCTCTCACTAACACTCTTCAAGAGAAGCCTTGATGAGTGGATGGGTAACAGAAAATACACCCCTGGAATCACTTCATTGGCTCTGCTTGACAGAGGGTCAGTTAATTAATCAAGGGGGCGGCGAAAGCTGACACACTCTGGCTAAGCTTACAAATGCCCTCGGGCAGATAGCCTAGTACCTACCTATGAACCTATGAACCTATATCCTATAACAGCGTAATGCTATAGTGTAATATAGTATACTGGTAGGGGTTCTATTTCCACACATGGCAAGTGTGGATGTTTGTGTGTGTGTTTCTATGTCTGTGCAGGGAGCAATGCTTTTTCGGCTAGTCACACTCACTACAGATCAAGTGCCTTACTTTGGCAAGGCTGCTGATGTCATTCACTTTGAAACACACCTTTGGGGAAGGAGAACACCAGTAATCACTGTGGTACATCCTATAATTCTGTAGTGTTGTAGTGTAATACACCAGTTAGTTAGGAGTTCTAATCCCAGAAATGGCAGGTAAGTGTGTCTGTATTTGTCATTTGTATCCTGTCTGGAGGTGGCCATGAGTGTGTAACAACTGGACTCATTGTGGAGCAGGTTTTGCAAATGTCTTATATGGTGGCCCTATTATATGTCACAATGTTCACTGTACAAGGATAACAGATGTGAAATAGCCAAGAGGCTGGGGTGCCAATCCATACCCCTACATGTGACATCAAGGTCTGGTGAACAAAGTTAGCAACCCTTGTATTACCCAGAGAACACTCTCAACCCATGTCTCATACACAAACACACTTTCCTAGGCAACGACTGCTATGGTGGTAGTATCCTGAATATTGCCCACAGATAGTAACTATGGTGTGATTGCAGTGGACTACAGAGAGCATGGCACCCTGTCCATCAGTACAATAGGCACGTACATGCAGACAATGTGCCTTCACTATGTTCCCCACTGGACACCTGCAACACCTGTCATGCCATCAAATGTGACCCACAAAGGACATACCATGCCTTAAACACATGCCCTGTATGGACAAATGCCACTGACACCAGGGAATACCTGTATCATGCTATCAATGTAGGTGCAGGGCCAACCTGCTGTCCATTACCAGTTCCCACCACATGAGGCCAGGACTGGCACATCTGATGATAATCTGTGTATACAACATGGGCCAGACACCTCAGGTACAGTTCCACATGTCACTGTACATGCATGTGGGATGTGTGCACATCCCAAACACCGTCCATGTCATGGACTAATGAACACATACATGGCAATCAATGCACAGCAATGGACACACACACAATAGTTACCCAGGTGACTGGATGGTGAATACAATACCCACCTGTGTGGGCCAATCCAGACACTACACCCCTGAGCCACACTGCAGACCATTGTCATGTGGCCTGATGTCAAGGTATACCCATCACCTAGCCTTGTATAGCCTTCTGGCACAGTCAACCACTACACACCTGTGAAGCAATGCACCCACACATGTCAGTACTGGCACCCTGTGTCTGTGTGTGTGGTGTATGATGCTTTTGACCACGTTCACACTCACTACATTCCCCATTGGCACACTGAAGCATGCTGTCTGATGTCAGACACCTCCACATACCCTTTGCCCATATAACCTCTGGATGACTCCTGTGGTGCATGTGATACCTGCACAGTACTGTATTGTGGCAAACTAACTAGTGAGGAGGTGTATTCCTAACCCTGACAGTGTGTCAATGTATGTGGGTTCCTGAGAGAGTGTGGCTGTGTTGACGCTGACACCTGTTCATGAGGACAGGCACGTGTACCATACCTACCGTATTGCTACCATATCACTGTTGCAGATGCCACTCACCATCACATATACGTTTGGAGAGCTCCTCAACATGTAAGCTATGTGGCGCATCCAATAACTGCATAGACATATGATAGCAATACATAGTCAGTCAGGGGTTTTATACCCTGTACTGGTAGGTGTGTGATACAAACATGCTTAGGTTTTCCTCTCCCATCCCCTCCCTGACCCATCTTTGCCTCTGTCTGCCTCTCTCACTCTCTCTGTGGTGTATGTGGAGATGTACACCTGCTTTGCTTAAGCAGCAGCATGTGTTTTGTAAGTGATACTCATGATCAGCTGATGGCCTCTGCACAAATTGCAGCCCTCCTCTAGCTGATTGCATGTGTATCAGCTGTGGTAACATTCCCATAGCCAATTGCATGGAAACAGACTCCAATATCTAGGAACATCATGATGGTGTTGGGCCTTTTCATTCACTGTGAGCAGGACCTAGATCTGTTGTTTGGCAAACAGCATCACAGATAGATTGGGGATTTACCTCTAACAGCATACACTGTGGAAACAGG
The DNA here is from genome assembly GCF_019279795.1 of Protopterus annectens. Lineage (NCBI taxonomy): Eukaryota > Metazoa > Chordata > Ceratodontiformes > Protopteridae > Protopterus > Protopterus annectens. Next base: position 808,831,379 of record NC_056745.1, read on the forward strand.
CTAACACACAGGAGGGGGATGTGCCTGACATGACTACAGAATGTAAGTGTCACTATTCTGCATTTGGAGTAATGTTGGTTGAACTATGTTTCTGAGGAAACCCCCATCTGTAGGGTCATCTGCAGGCTGGGCAGTGTGTGGTGCCTTCTGTTTCTTTTGTTACTCACAGAGCACCTATCTGTAAACTGCAGAAGCATAGTGTGAGGATTGCAGACAGTACATGATGACAGACATGAGAGTTACTGACTTCATAACCCTCATAAGACATATGTCACAACAAACCCTGTTACAACAGTAAATGTATGAGGTTATCACAGCAACATGTCAATATTGGCCCTGTGTTTGTGCCCCCAGCCACAACTCTGTCAACCTGTGTACATATGTCATGCGGTAAAAGGTGCATATGTTCTGTACACCATAATTTAGTGACATCATATCTGATAACAAGCCAGTGAGATATCAGACTGCGACACATGCTATGTATAATAGGGGTTATCTTTGAGGACATAGCCTGGGCATGCTGTGGTTGTGTGTACAGTACTGAGGTCTGTGTACTTATGGTGATTGTCGACATTGTGTGTATTGTGAATATGCACCTGTGTACAGACTGTGGTAGATGTCATTGTTCTTGGTCCTGTTCTATCTGATGTTACATGCTGCTCCACTGTATGTTACCCTATCGACTTACATGTTTGTAGGGCCAAACACACACATGTCCCATACCACAGACAGGCACCAGACCACACTGTGTAGTGGCCCAGTATATGTAGGGTTAGTGTGTGTGTGGCACATATAAGGATGGTGTTGATAAGATAGTCCATATACTGTAATATTACGCTAGCTACCATATGTGGCTGTGTTCACATTGGTTGTGGTTATGTACGTTCACACAGGTGTCTGTTACTCTGTGCTGTGACATGCCTGTAGAGCCTTCTATATATATGCAGGTACATGTGTATTCCCCCATAAGAAATGTAGGCCAGTGTTGTGGCAGTCTGCCTGTAGCCTGCACAGTACTTTGTTACATGCCTAGCAGCTTAGTGTACTTACCCAGTGTGATGTTATGTCCAGATACTTGCTAGATGTACTGCTGTCAGGCCACCATAACAGTCATGTATGTCGGACAAAGCAGTGGGATGCTGTACAGATGTATGTCACTAACTAGTAGGTAGTATGTGGCCATGGCACCTCTGTACCAGCAGTTAGTATGTGTCAGGACAGACAGGGGTGTGTGAATGTATAACCTATGGGGGCAAATGTATACCAGTGTTTACTTGATATACCCATCTACGTGGCTGTTAACATCCACATTGCCAGTTTCAGTCCACATGTCTTGCACTAAGGGGTTCTGTGTATACCTCTGGACTGACCAGAGTGTGTCAGACTGTCCACATTTATTGGCCATATCTCTGCTGTAGTCCACAGGATCATTACTGTGCTAGCAGTGGTACTGTACTATGATGTCCTTAGGCTGTCTGTCTTTGGCCAGTGGTGCACATGTTAAAAGCAGATGTGACCTCCCACACACAACATTTCTGTGAAGACAACCCTTATCACAGTAGCAATAGTCTACATATATACCTGCAATACATACCTGACATCCCCAAGCACTAAGATATTGGGACTATTGGGGCTGAGGTAGGGCTCCATTCCATGTGCAGGACATATGGTGAACATATATGTATATATACTTATCCATATATCTATATAGATATATACACATATACATATCGACATACATAGATGGATATGTATATGTACATATATGGGTCTACCTGATAACACCAACACGCCAAAACACCGACAATGAAATAACCGACATGAAAAAAACGGCAAAAAAAGAAAGTTCAAAAACACGAAACTTCACATGCCCGACAAACCAAAATCCCGACAATCAACAAAACAAATACCTTTCCCGAAAAACACACTCACAACAGAAGCACACCAAAAACCTTACAAACCTACACTAAACCATACATACATACACAACTATCTATGCACTAACCTTAACCCAAACCCGAACCCTAAGGTCCGTCTCTATCGCACACTTACCTTACCCGCACCCTAACCCTAACTCACTTAATCTGCCCTTAACCCTTAACTCTGTCACTATCGCACACACTTACCTTACCCGGACCCTAACCCTAACTCACTTAATCTGCCCCTAACCCTCAAGTCCATCACTATCGCACACTTACCTTACCCACACCCTAACCCTAACTCACTTAACCTGCCCCTAAATCTAAAGTTCGTCACTATCGCACACTTACCTGACCGGCACCCTACCCTAATGTCCATCCCTATCGCACACTTACCTTAAGATGTTGGTGTTCTCAGAGTTGGGATTCTCAACTGTCGGTCTTCTCCGTTGTCGATCTTTCGGTGTTGGTGTTCTCGTTGTCGGCATTGTGCACTGTTGGCGTTTTCAGGTAGACCTATATATATATATATATATATATATATATATATATATATATATATACACATATAAACACTCATAAATATATATATATATATATATATATATATATATATATATATATATATATATATACATACAGACAGCAATATATGTCTACACATATACAGATAGAGATACATATGCACATATACTTATGGATATCTACATCTATATTGACAGTAATAGGTATATCAGAATAGATCTGTATGCACATATAGTTATAGATATTTACATATATATCTACATAAATAGGCATACCTGTACACATAGGATGTTCATACATATACAGCTATATATACATATATCTATATTTATACATATATTGCTCTATATATATATATATATATATATATATATATATATATATATATATATATATATATATATACACATATATGAAGAGATGTACACATGGCCATATATATGTTGCACTATACAGATCTGTATACAGACATATGTATGAATATACATGTGTATGTACATGTAGACATATATCAACCAATTATATGTATATATCCATATTCTTGTCATGTGTAAGCCTCACGGTTGTGTATATACTCCCAGATGTATCTCCCGGTATGTATCTGCTATGTGTACATTATGATAAAGCAACATATGTGATGCAACAGTCATATTAATAACAAGTACAACATAATTGTGGAAGTAAAGGCAATTGTTCAATACTAATCAACATGTGTATTGACAGATATATTGGAAAAGCAATAGCTGTTTTCACAGTTGTCATGGTGTAGTGGTTAGATGTTGTGACTTTAGTGTACAGGGTCCTGGGTTCAAGACCTGCAAGGGCTGTTCATTTTGTTGATGGGCAGAACAAGGGCTGTCAGATACAGAGTGGTTAAGGCAGTTTTGAGCAGCTTTAAGCTCATTTGCATGGGTTTGCGTGAAGCTAAGCAGTGTTAAGCTATGGGTAAATGTACAGGTGCTTACACAGTGTAGGCTTCACTTACCAGTGGGCAAATCAGCTCAGCTGTTATATTGCAACAATGTTGATACCTGCTAAGCATGGCTTATCCGTGGTAACCAGCTCACACCACCCAGTCTTATAACATAGCAGGGTAATGACATCTGTAATAAGTGTATGTAATGCCATGTACAATGCATGCACCTATGTGCTGTCATTACAATAGCAAGAGGTGTGAGTGTCATATGTGGGACACAGATGTATATGAGGCCTGTACAGCACTGTTATCCGTGTGACTCTGTTACATACAGGGGTAGTAGCCCAGGGTACATGCTGTCACATGGCATGTAGTGTAGCATGGTGGTACTATTGACAGTGCCTACCCAGGCAAGAGTAGAGTGCTAAATTTAGTCCTGACAACAGGCAGACCTGCAGGCATAGCTGGACTCTCAGGCCTCCCTGTTGTATCCCTGGTGTGTGAGCTGTGTCACAGTATATAAGCCCTACTGGGTAATGATCTGACATGTGGAATATAACTGTAGACTACCGTCTGTACAGCACATGATAGCAAGGGCTCCTGACATGTAGATATTGCATACATATTGTTGTCAAACATCTATCTGTCAACACATTCATCCAACTGCATGGCTACTTGCCAAGCTGATGACTGTCAGTCCCTGTACAGATGTGCAGATGGCAGATATCCAGCTGGGATATGTACAGGCATCATAAGCTTGATTGACACTGACATGTCTGCCCAGCTGTGTAAGAACTGGCACATATTGGAGATAACACCCTGTATGCACCACATGCCATGGGTACCTCCACTACACTACCACAGTCAACAGAGCATGCTTGGATACAGGTCTCCATCACAGACACTAACCATGTCTTGTAATGCATGTTGCATGCAGTCAACATGATCACCTCAGTGGCCATGCACAGGAGGCACCTGGAGGACTGGCTGATGCATGTCACTCTCACCCTGAGGGTCACCACAGTAGTGTCTGTCGATAGATTGCCTGCTGCCACATGACAGGTGGCAGGATACCACTGTAAACACAACCCCTACACAACCCATCTCTCCTTGGACAATAGCTAGGTACACAGCTATGACCACCTGCAGTGATGCACCCCAGTACTGACACATGTGTACGTGTGCATGACTGAGTAAAACAGTGCCTGTGTGTTAGCACACCTGTACGTGGGAATTCCATGAGGGCCTTCACAACCACTGTAACACCCATTGCCATAGCCAGCCATGGCTGCTGCTGTATGGGACATTACATGTACCCAGTTAATCTCCTCCCCATACCGGCTACACGAGCCTTGCAGTACCATCACAACAGTGTTGTACAAATTGGTTGATAGGCACGGGATACCCACTGTGTTCTGGCAAGTGTGAGTATGTGTGCATGTCCGTTTGTCTGTAGGGTAGAGCATTCTGAGGCCACATACACCTATTACAATACCCCTTGCCACACGGTAGTACAGATAGTGTTGTTGCTGCCCATCGGTGAGGCATGACAATGCAACACCCTGATATGCATGTGGCATGTGCATCAGATGCATATCCCTGTAATACCACTGTTGGGATCTACAATGGGTTGTATCGCAGCCATGGCCAATGTGTGATGGTGGGTATATCAGAGTGTCATCATGGGTGTCAGGGAGTACAATATCCACTGGGGGATGTGGGTGCTGTGTACACTGTAATTACACCAAGATGCACCTGATATATGTCCCATGTACCACGTTATGGTTACCACTGTCACGATCAACCATACAGGTAACTGATACCACATTCCAGGCTAGTTATGCATGTGCTGTGTGCAGCCTACCTGTAACACATTGGACACTTAATCAAGTTAGTTAGCAGAGATAGGCCCTGGTCTCTTAGATGTATGTCTGCTTGTTATGTGTCTGTTAATGTGTATATGAAGGTATGTCACACTATGTATTGTCCATATACACCCATTTCATCCCCATTAGCATACTGTACATGTCTGGGGATGTTCTGCATGTAACATGTAACCTGGGACACACCTCACCCTAAATGCTGTCTGGTGTGTGCAATGTAAGCCACACACTTCAGTATCACTAACAGTGTGTGTGTATGTGAATGGGTCTACATCAGGTTGCAGGCTATACACATCCCAGTGGGTCACTAGTCCATGTGGCGCAGGCCATAACTGTTATACTAACCTGTGACATGTGTTCAACTGTACCCCAGATATGTCACAGCCATGGTGTCACCGCAGTGCCATACTCCATTGTGGAATATAACTGAAGACTATCCTCGTGCTGACAAATGTCCACCTACAACACAAATGGATAACATTATAGAGACCACAATCAACCAGTGTTACTAACAGCTATAATGCATTATTGCTGGATGGCTACACTAACTGACATAGGTAGGTTCATAGGTAGGTACTAGGCTATCTGACCAAGGGCATTTATAAACCTAGCCGGAGTGTGTTGGCTTTCACCACCCCATTGATTAATTAACTGATCCTCTGTCACGCAGAGCCAATGAAGTGATCCCAGGGGTGTATTTTCTGTTACCCATCCATTCAAGGTTTCTCTTGAAGTGTGTTAGTGAGGGGATCTGACTAATGTAGTTTGGAATTTTGTTCCAAAACATGGGGAGTCTCTGTGACAGGAATCTTCCCTCCAGCATGTTCTATTTATTGTTGTGACAAGGTTTAGCTCAGTAGAGGGCATGGCTCACAGTGACTTGGATTTCTTTAGGTGGAGCATGCCCATCAAGTTTGAGTTGGACATGGCTTTGTAAGTCAGGCAGAGATCACCTCTGAGTAAGTAATATGCCATTGAGTACAGCCGGAGTTTTTTTAGTCGGGCTGCATAGGGTATATGTTTGAGGCCAGTAATCTTCTTTGTGAGGTACTTTTGTGGCCTCTTCAGCTGTTGGAAGTGTCTTGTGAGGTACATCCCAAATGGGGCATTGTACTGTATGATGGGTCTGATGAGTGATGAGTAGAGGGGCACTATAACCTCTTTATTTCTAGATGTGAACCCTTTAGTAATTAGATGGGCCACATACTTTGGCAATATGATTGTCAAAGAAGAGATTACTATCTACCTGGGTCCCCAGATATCTTATTACCTCTTCTGTATTAAGTGGGCTGCCACCTATGTGGTAATTTGTGGGTGTTTTGTTTTTCCCAAACAGGATGACTATGCATTATTTGGCATTTAGCTTGAGGCCATGACTTTGACACCAGGTGTTCGTCTCAGTAAGGTCCTTTTGGAGGATGTCCGTGTCAGCCGGAGAGTCAGTTATGGCTCCCAGTTTGCAGTCATTGGCGAACTTGGTTAGCCATAGTCCTGTTTTTGCCTGTACTTTTGAGAAGTATATGGTGAACAATAGGAGTCCCAGGACCAAGCCTTGTGGGACACCACTTGTGACTGATTTAGAGTTTGACCGCTATTCTTACCGTGTGAGTTCTGTCTGTAAGCCAGTTGGCAACCCATCTCATGACATATGGGTTTATGTTCAGGCTGGTGAGTTTTTCTGTAATACCTGAGTGGGGAATGGTGTTGAAAGCCTTGGCGAGGTCAAGGTAGGCTGTGTGAGCAACCTTTCCCTCGTCTATGGCCTTGGTGACTATCTCAAAGAAGTCAACTAGGTTTAGTAGGCATGATCTGCCCTTAACAAAGCCGAACTGGGTTGGGTCAAGAGTTTGGAGGTTCCCAATGTCTTTGTTAATGAGTTCCATGATGATGCGCTCCATAGCCTTGCAGACCAGGCTAGTCAGGCTTATGGGGCGACAGTTACCAGGGTCAGTTGTGGCCCCTCCTTTGTGGAGTTGAATAACCATTGCTGTGCACCATTCTATGGGTACATATCCTGTGGAGAGGCTGAGGTTGAACAGCGTTTTTAGGTGGGAGGTTAGTTTGTTCTCTAGTTCGTGCAAGAAGCAGCCTGGGACACCATCTGGCCCCATTGACACTGTGTTTTTGGCTTTTGAAAGGGCTATTTTCACCTGTGCATCTGTGATTTCCGAGACACTACACTTTTCCGGTATTGTTGTGGGCCCCTTTGGGGATGAGAGGGGGGTGAAGTTTGCACTGAATCTGTCTGCCAGGATGTTGGCAATATCAGTAGGTTCAGTAGATTTTGTGTTATTTTGCACTAGTTTAATGCATATCTACAAGTTGCCACTTAGATTCTTAACATAGCTAAAGAAGGCTTTGTGGTTATCTTTTGAATCCTTGGCTATTTTTTATTTGAAGTTAGCCTTGGATGATTTTATGAGGGACCTTAGTTTCTTACTGATACCAATCAGGAATGTCTTTCCTTCTTGGGATTTGCTTTTTTTCTGAACTAGTTTCCTCCTTCTACTGTATAGCCTGTTTATGGCAGGGGCCCATCAGACTGGTTTCCTTCTCTTAGAGGATCAAGTCTTGGTTTTGCTAGGGATGGCATGATCCATGCATTCTTGTAGGTGCTCATAGAGTGTATTTGTAAAGGTTTCTGCATCTTGGGCAGCATTATCCTTTAGCGTGGGGGCTGTGAAACTTACCACCTCTGTCTTAAGTAAGGTGAAGTTAGCTTTAGAAAAGTTTTTTACTGTGGTTTCCTTAGTTGGGGGTAGTGGTGGAGTGTGGACATCCAGAGTGATTAATTTATGGTCTGATCTAACCAGTGACAGGTTGACCTCCGGTGTGGAACACCTGTCGCCCATGTTTGTGATGACCAGGTCCAATATGTTTTCACCTCTGGTAGGGGAGTTTACCAGCTGATCCAGGGTGTTTGAGTTGATGAATTCCAGGAAGCGCTGGGCCTGGGAGTTTGTACTTGAGTAGTTTTCCCAGTTAATGGTAGGGTAATTGAAATCGTCCAATATCAGGGTGGTAGGACTTTCATGTTTTCCAGTGTCTCCAGAAAGGTGGAGTGGTGGTCGTGGGTCGTGGAGGGTGATCTGTAGCAGGCCACATTTGCATTGCAGATTTGCCCGATGTTAGTTGCACATGGATAATCTCAGAGGTATCATGCTGCCCCACTAACCTGGAGGTGTAGGTATCCTTGATGAATATGGATACACCCCCTCCTTTTGTGTTTTGGTCTATGTTCTGTAGCGGAAACATGTGGTACGAGTTGTAGCCCAGTAGTGCTGGGGTGCTCTCTGGAGCCTTGAACCAGGTTTCAGTTACTGCACAGCTGTTGACATTCTCTATACTGAGGAGTGCTTCAAGCGCATGCATTTTGAGATTTAAACTCCTGGCATTGAGTAGCATAACCCTCAGTTTTTTGTTACTTGTGCTGTTTACAGAGGTGGGTTTGACTTTTGAGCCTTGCCTAAAAAAGGCACTATAGGGACAGCAAGAGCCTTGGCCAGTATTCGAAAGCCTAGGGGTGACAGGTGGAAGCCGTCTCTTGCAAAGCAATGCGACTTGTCGAGCATGTCGTCCCAGGCTGACAGACACTGGATCCCCTTTGAATGACACCAGAAGCTTAGCCAATTGTTAAAAATGATATTTTTTTCTTTATACTGAGGTATCATTCTTGGTGAGGGCAGGATGCTACTCAGGGTCAGGGTCAAACCAGCCTGGGCTACATGATCAGAGAGCTCTTCCATGTCTCTTTTCATGTAGTCCAGGGAGCTGTCTCAGGTCATTCACACCAACATGAATAATGACAGAGCCATATTTGTACTTGTTATGGAGTGACCTGAGTGCTTGTGTTATGTGGCGGAGTCTGGCTCCCGACAGGCAGCTAACAGTAACCTTCTGCTTGTCCAGCCTAGTGAGTGGGACGTCAGTATGCCTGACTATAGAGTCACCTATTACTAGTGTGTTAGGTTTGTTATTTCGCCTTAGGGGCTGTGATTGTGCGGCACACTGATTTTGTTTTATGTGTTGTCTGGTTTTTGATGGGAGGTGCAGGTTATTTGAATGTCTGCTTTGGAGGTCTCTGATGCTTTTGCAGGTTTTTATTTAGAGCCTCTGAGTATGATTTTGTGTATTTATGTGTATTTTTTGCCAGTGCTGATTTAGTAGATCTGTGTGTGGCTGGAGGTGTGGTGCAAGTGTTAACCTTCTCCTCTTGACTGTCTGTTCCAGTCTTGGGTGAAGACAGCTTAGCCTCCAGTGTGGCTGTATAATTGCATCTCTCACATATGTTAGTGTTTTGTGGTAGAAGGAGAGGGTTGTCTGTGTACATGAGGCAGTTGTAACATTGCCTCAGGATACCCAGATTCACCAGCTGGACTGGACAGTACACCTGAAATTGCCCTTTGGTCATGCCTGAATAGTAGGGTGAGCTGCTTAGTCGCTTGGTTGGTGAGGGGTGAATAAAGAGCCTTGCCCTGCTGGGCAATCAAGTGTCAGGGTATATTAGTGCTTGCTATTAGGTCTGAGCAAGTGCTGGGCTGTAGGATGCTTTTTGAGTGCTTAGGTTGAGAGTTAGACTAGTTTCAAGGGAAAAACTGAAGAGGAGACTTAGTGGAGGTGGGAATAATTTAACCCTAGCTAACCAGCACTGCCCGGCACGCAAAATCATGCAAATGCAGTTTTTATAGCAGGGAAATGAAAGACATAGAAATTAGCCCAAAATGGCCAATAAACTACTAACTTCTGGACTGGAACCACTCCTCCAGGGACAGATAGGCTGTGCAAAGCTCCCCTCTCTCACAGGTGAACAGAGAAACTTCCTTCTATCCAAGTAAGGTATGGGCAACTCAGAAACTTGTAACACCGCACTGAATTCAGCACTAGCCTGAAAACTGGACTATACTAGCTTAGAAAGGTGGGAAACAAGGAATTATTTTTTTGTTTGTTTTTTTTAAAAGATAAGGCAAAAACAGTAAAAAAATACACTTAAAACAGCTTTAAATGAGTACAAACGATCAGAAAAGGCTATCACACTTTAGTGTGTAGCCTACAACAGTTAATCAAATTATTTAAACAAAACAAAATACTTTTTAAAAGTGCAGGCAGTCAAATAAGTACAATATGTGAAAAAAAACAAGCTTTTAAATCACAATAAATGCTGGAAAATCTGCGATTAGGTGGAAAACAGTTAAGTACAGCAAGAAAGTACAGAAAACTGATACTTAATCACTCCAAAGTCGCTCTTCTAAGCTAGAAGGCTTGTATCAGTTTAAGGCTTTCTAGTGCTTCCCAGTAGGTTAGTTACAGGAAAGATGGGAAACAAACACAGATGTGTCTTTTAAACCAGAAAGTTGAAAGAGATGGACAAACTGTCCAAATGGTCAATAAACTACAATTTCTGAGCCAAGAACCACTCCTCTTGTGGTAGACAGGCTACCTAGTGCTTACCACTCCCACTATAAGCTAGAAGGCTTTCCTTCAACACAGAAAAGCTTGTGGGGCTCAGAAGCTTACCAACAATCCTGGATACAGCAACTCTGTATCTGGATTAGGCTAGTTTCAGGAAAGGTGGGAAACAAGCACAAGTGCGGCTTTTAAACCAGAAAGTTGAAAGAGATGGAAAAATTGCCCAAACGGCCAATAGCTAAAATTTCTGGGCCAGGAACCACTCCTCCTGTGGTAGATAGGCTACCTAATGCTTACCACTCCCACTGATAAGCTAGAAGGCTTCCCTCCAACACAAAAAGACTGTACCAGTACATATATGCATTACATTTTACTCCTTACAACATGTTACACTGCAGTACTGTGGTACACTGTAGTAGAGTCACCGTGCGCATCAGAACCATATTAGCCTGTCCCTGCACTGATGGCATGGATGACAGGGATGTGGCACAGGTATCATCATATGCACAGGGCATCCTCGTGCTGACACATGTACACCTACAACACAAATGGATAATATTATAGAGACCACAATCAACCAGTGTTACTAACAGTTATAATGCAACATTGCTGGAAGGCTACACTAACTGACATATATGCGTTACACTTTACTCCTTACAACATGTTACACTGCAGTACTGTGGTACACTGTAGTACAGTCACCGTGTGCATCAGAACCATAGTTGACTGTCCCTGCATAGATGGTATGGATGACAGGGATGTGGCACAGGTATCATCATGTGCACAGGGTGTGTTGTTGGTTTGCCAGAGGCCAAGGGTTGACCATACATTTGACACCATGTGTGTGGGTGAGGGGTGTACCGAGGTGAACTGGGCATGATGATGTAGTGTGTTTAGGTATGGGGTTGCCCTAGGTGTGTTTGTATAGTCTGTGTGGGTATGCATGCACACAGTTCTGCCATGTGGCTACCCTACACAGGCGTTTATGGACAGCTGCAGACCATACCTGGTAGGGTCTGCAGTTCACTGCCTCTGGCCACAGACATGTGTACTGTGCCTTCCAGGAGTTCCATGGGCACATGCAGGTACAGGCCTCAGTGTGCTACTCTCACCTGATGATGACAGATGTCCGCTGGTACCAGGTCCCTCCTGGGACTGGCCAGGACTACGTGCTCGTGGCCTGGTGTGGTGTGGACAACACCCCCCAGTACTGGGGCTGGTACTGCCACTACAGGAGCCCCTTGGTGTCCTAACACGTCCATGTTGACTGCCAGCTGTTGGCGTTGCTGGCCTACGTCCACACAGCCATCGCCGCACTCCCACCACACGTTCAAGCACAGACAGACCACAGTTGATGATGGCCATCATCTCACCAGACCATCTATCCATGAACTCATTTAATGCACAGATGGCACCAGACAGTTCACGGGCATTGTCACTTGCAGATGAGAGACAGCCCTCTGCAGCCTCAGGCCCTGTCTGGTGTAATGTTCTATATGTGCCTGCACCTCCATGACAGCCTGAAACATGCACCTGCTGGTACCAGCTATATCACCTCTGCCAAGGGCATGATGTCCAGTGGCCCTACCATGAGCACCTTGGAACATCTGCCTATGTGGTGCCCTGCTGGACATATGGCTATACCTGCTGCAACCGGACACAATAGGCATGGTTACCACACTTTCCTGTTCACAGCCACCAAATGCCAGGTGTCCCTCCGCTATGGCCACTGGTGATGGGGTATGTATAGGCACTGAAACTGTGTGCGGGGTTGGGGTGGTTAAAAGGGGGATGTCAAATGGCACTGTTTTGGCCCCTGACAACCCCACCTGTGCCTCAACAGTACTATCATCATCTTCGGTGTCTGCATGGACACCAACATCAGATTGCATGCAGGAGGGACCCTGACCCACCTCACCACCTGTGGGGGAAAACAATAAACGCACTTTAAAACCTGTGGGGGAAAACAATAAACGCACTGCCTAACAGTACACACACACACACACACACACACACACACACACACACACACACACACACACACACACATGCAAACACACACACCACTGTAATACCTACCTATCCGTGACTTTACAGACAGTCCCACGTATATATATATATATATATATATATATATATATATATATTTATATATGTACATGTATACCCCATCCTGCATCACACTTGGTAACATACACACATTGATACCACGCATTAACATATCAGTCCTCTAAATGCCTACACAAGCGATCACAACACAAGACCTGTTACTACATTACCTGCCTGACCTGTGTGTAGGGGTTTTAGACAGCCTCACCGCTGTCATTCGGTGTTCACCCTATGTATGTCCAGACATCATGTGCATGGCCCCTATATGTGTGTGGGTTACTATGTTCACTCCATAATATCACTCACTGGTGTGTCATGTGTATTTAATGCTCAGTACATGCCAGATATGCTGCTCAATCAGCCTATCAAGTGACTACAGGCTGCTGCCTTGGTGGTATCCTGGAGGAACCTACATAAGAGGGTGAGAGATGCAAAGTCAGTGGTGACACCTGCTGCATTGCTACATGGTGAGTGCAGTATTACAATACATTAACAGTACATTTCCACAATACTACCACATATGGACATCTATTTACCATTACTATGCAGCAACAAAATATATCTATGACATGTCAGATATGTATGATCTACCTGTACCGATGCAGATGTATACACAACAGTGGTCTACTGATGTGTCCTGTGATCTTCCCTGCACGCTCATCGGCCGGTGTGTGGGTGGCATCCACCTCCACAAAGGTGTCCAGCAGTTGGTGGCTGGCCGGACGTGCAGGTGCCATGAGGCTGGCCAGGAGCTCCTCCACAAGTGTTGGGGGGATGGATGGCATGGCCCCCCCATGGCGAGTTGATCCTCCTAGACTGCAGCAGCATGCCGACGGGCATTGAGAAGCAGGTCAGAACAATGATGCTAGACCTGCTCATAACTGAGGTTGTGCAGTCCGACATCATTGACCCTGTGGACTAGGTCATTCCACAGAGCGGTCCACTCCTGCTGATCATGGGCAGCCCAGCCAAACAAGATTGCATAGTGCTGTTTGAGTCCATTCAGCAGGATTTCATTTTCAGCTGCTGTGTAGGAAGACACAGGTGTGAGCAAGTCATGCAGCAAGGTTACCACAGTTCTTAATACACATCACTGTCACCCCCCCAATCATATCAGCAACAACAAACTGTACACACAACTCAATAGGCATGGCTACAGCATACCTACCAGTGGGGCAGATATTGCACTGTACTATGCTTTGTGCAATGTATTTGTAGCCATGTTCCCTGTGTGGACACTATCACTGGTGGCCTGTTGCAGACTATTCACCTGCATGCCATTGTCAGAGCCACAATGGTTCCATATATGTTGTGGTACACTTGCTATGTGTTTGCTGCACATCTGACATTCTGTTATTGTGGTTATCTATGCATGCTGTTGGACATGTTCTGGGATTGTGTAGGCTATTACTACCGACATATGTTCTATAACAGTGACACAATAACATGTATATGTACTATTGTCCAGCAGAACCACCTCTCAAAACTCATCTGCCCATGTTACCAGCCCACATGAAATGTGAGACCCACCCTGGGGCCTCCTCATGTACTAGTCCAGCAATGCCATCAGGTGGAACCAACCCAGGGGGATGTTGTCCCCCCCCCGGGGGCACACACAGACATGTTCCTTTCCCCTGAGGTCAGGTCCAGTGTTTGTTCCATAATGGGCTCCACAGACACATGTGGGATGTGCTACATCACCTTGAGGCACCCAGTACACATTCACAGGGCCCACATGCTCCTCTTGCTCAGCCTCCAGGCCAGGCACCTTTGGGACGTGGACTGCTGTTGTGAGTAGCAGTGGGTGGGAGGCTTGTTCCCATTGTGTCCATATTGGGGCCCATGGGGTGTCCACATCACAGACCACACACACCATCCAGGGTGTTTACCCACCACATGTGTCACATACCACCCCTTTAGGCTGTCCTCTATATCTACCAACCCTGACCACCTCCGCAACTATACCTGCCATACTTCCCCATATTCCCATTCCATACTTCACAGACAAGGGCAATGTGGTCCCAACAAGGGGTTCACATGTGACATACCCGTCCATGTTGCACACACTGACAGCTGTAGATATCTGTGTGTATTGCTATGTGTGCCTTTTCCTCACACATAGCATGCAGCACCGTGGTAGTAATATAGGGGACATGTATTTACATACATATATGTTTGTGTGTGTGTTTGTATATATGTAGACATGTGCATATAGGTATATATCTATATATGTGTAGATATATGTGATGTATATATATGGTCATATATATGTCTACACATGGGTATCTGTATATTTGTGGACATACATGTGTGTATATATATATATATATATATATATATATATATATATATATATATATATATATATATATACACATATGCATACCTATATGTGGGGTACATTCAGAGATCAGGTCCACAATCTCACAACATTTTCCTGCACAGCTGCACTGTTCTGCCTTGCTACAACACAAACAGGTGCCACATATGGACACAGCCTGACATTAGGGGGTATATGTAAGGCCAGATTGCAGGTAACCCTATTACACACCTATGGCATTCCTGCATGCTACAATACAGGTTAACCTGAGCATCCTGCAAGAGGTGGGCTGTGGAACCCATGTGTCCATCATAATGGCATTACTTCCACCACCAGCTATTGGCCACATAATATACATACTTCCCATTACACAACACATACTATGATAGCTTATATCTTATCAGTCAGTGCTGCTCTGCACGGTTGATGGGTATGGCTCACTACCCACAGGGATGGACTCTATTGTCCTTAGCAGTTGTTCAGCTGAACATCATTACAACAACAATACCTGAATGCACACATAAATCACTCCACATCATATATCCCATTATTATGGACCAAGTACTACGGTCAGTTACATACATATATACTTCACATACCTGTTCTGGGAATGCAGACTCTTTTGGATGTTTTTTTTCTGTGCCTTATATGCACACTTTCTTTCTCTCTCTCTCTCTCTCTCTCTCTCTCTTTCTTTCTCTCACTCTCAGTCTCTCTCCAGTAAATGGAATGAGCTGCTTTGCATAGATTGCAGCATGGAATTTGTAGGTGATGCACATGATCTGGTGATGGCCTCTGCACCAATCAGTGTCCTCCGCTTGCTACCTGCATGCAGCATGCTGTGTAGACCTTCCAATTACCGCTGTCATGGCAACCAACTACTATAAATCCCTACATCTTGTGGGCATGGTCCCTTTACCTTTCCTGTATGATGGACATCCTTCCTGTGTGTGGGCAGCAATGTTACAGACAGCAGGTAGCAATGCCTCTTACAGTAGAACCTGCACACTCAGACCAGCTACATATTTTTAGGAGGTTCCAGAACTACAGAGTGTGAGTAGTGTTGTTGTATGCATTGTATATCACTGGAGTTACAGGGTTTGTGTGTACATACTAGTTTAACTTGGAATGCAGTCTGTCTGCATAGCTCTCAACTGTGGGCCTATCCTCTTGATGGCCAGAGGTGTGCCTATTATGTTTTGTTTGTCCACCACACAGGTCTTGTGTCAGCTATATCACTGGCAGCATGTGTGTTGAGTGCTATCAGTACATGGCTACATCCATTTCTGTTTCTAACTTCATATTCCTGACTAAGGGTATGTTGCAGACTATCCTGTAACACCAGCAACTTGCTTAGTGTATGACGACAGTTTTGCATATATGGGCCTGTGTTCCAGCCTCTGTCCTCCAGCTACATACCAGGCTTTGTGCATATGACATGCTGTCAGTGGTTGTTATGTAGTGGGCTGTGAGTATGTCATGCTGCCATTCCTGCCATCAGTCTACTGCTGTTGTGTCCCCCACACATACTGTGGCGTTGGGTCCATATATGTGTGGGCTTCACCCACACAATACGTGTTTGCCCTTATGCACTCCAGAGGCCAGTGTATGTAACAGTGGTATATGGCCCTGTATTATTAAGTCAGGGGGGATGCACCATAACTAACCTAGGCAGTTACAACATGGGGGGGTATCAGGGGTAAGCTACCTTAAGATGTCTGGATGTACATTACCATACAATTAACCTTGGGTAAATGCAGGCCTACTGCCTCCTGCCATACAGACTGTTCTGTTTGTCAGTGTGATTGTGATGGTGTCAGTTATGCCTTGTTATGTAACAGATACATCCCATTGTGTCAGCTGAGGTCTTTACCCCCTAGGGATAGTGCACAGAGTGTAGATAGAGGCTGCTGGACTATACATCTGCATTACTTACTGTTGATTGTTTGGTATCCTGTGGCCCAGTCTGTCTTTACTATTGTACTACTTGAAGGCCTCGGCCTGGACAGCAACATATGTAAACCTTTCCAGACTACTGTATTAGTATAACTGTTTCACAGTTGCATTACTCTGTTTATATGGATGTCAGTGTCTAAACAGCTATATGACATGGCATATACAACTGTAATAGTACACAAATAAAGCTTTTCCATGTATGCAAACCTGTGTGTGGTGTTATATCCTTTGACCTCTCTATGGATTTATGTTGCAGGCAACAATTGTCATTTGTATGGGTGGCTCATACAGTGTCCAGTTGGTAAGGTGGTAACTGTAGGCATAGTGGCTGTTCTGTATTGTGTGCACCTTCTACATATGTATCTTCCTATACATATCTCTGTGTGTATGTGTAGTTACATATCTATATCTTTCTAAATATATATATATATATATATATATATATATATATATATATATATATATATGTGTGTATATATCTGTATCTGCATATATGTGTCTGTGTATATGTATCCTAGGGATGTTGATTGCTTCCACATAGTACATTCCCTATGGTAGCCAGACTGTACTGCATGATATGTTACTGATACCAGCCTGACATCATAGAGGTGGGATGGAGTACTTTTAACATCTTGTGCCCATGTTGTGTCAGGTCCTGGTTATGGGATCTGCAACAGCTTGTAGTGTATTGCAAGGCAGACATGTTTGGCTGTGGGGGGGGGATACCTATTCGTACAAAACATATGTTGTTTGGGCCCCCTAAACCCCATTAATGGTGCATGTGGACATATATGTTTTTGTTATATTCCCATTTTATCTATAGATGTATGTTTGTATATACCTATAGAGATATATATATATATCCGATTACATATATATTATTGCTGTATATATATATATATATATATATATATATATATATATATATATATATATATATATATATGTATATACAGACATATAGATGTAGACATATATATATATCTATAGACGTATGCATATGTATGTATATATGTTTATATTTCTATAGGTATATCTATATCTACATGTTTAAATACATTTCCTGTACTGTTGAATGACTGGGCTGGATGATATGTTTTTGAAAACATCAGAGTTTTGTGTATCTGACATGGCTTAGTGGTAAATCACTGGCTATGGTGTGCAGTTCAAGCCTTGCAGAGGCTGTTTATTTTGTTGCTGGGCAGAACATGGGCCATTAGATACAGAGTGATTAAGACACTTTTAAGCAGTTGTAAGTGGGTTTGTGTGGGTATGCGCAGAGGTAAGCACTGCTGACTTCCGGTTACAGTTTCTTATACTCAGTTAGCTTATAAATTGCTTAACCTGTGTAGGCATTGCTTACCCCTTTGCAAACAGGCTTACACCTACTTACTGCTACTTAAAAGAGCTTACTCACACTTATTCCCATGCTAAAAAGTAAAGAAAAAATGGTTGATAGGAAAGTGATGAAAAAGGGGCACAAAGAGGGAAAGACAGTGGGGAAAATAGCTAGGGATGTGCAGGAGGGTGTAGGGAAGGTTCATAGCTGCCCATTTCTTGTACAGCAACAGCTGTGCATATACACTAAATTTGCAGGTAGGTTTGGACACTTAACCCCTGAGAGAGGGGTGAGGACAACAATAATATGTTGTGATGCCAGTTAGACCAGATTACATGTGTTCAGTGGACACGTGTGTGAAATGGACAGCTATGTATGGGGCGATATTTTTTTTTGGGAAGAGATTGCCCTTTTTTTTTTTTCAGGTGAAAGTGGGATGTTGGGGAGGGATAGCAGGTATATTTGGGGTGGTAGGTTAATAGACAAGACAAACAAGATGCATACAGGGGCTGTATATGACACATGTGGGGGGCAAACACCTTAATGGGGAGGGGTGTTGGGACATCGGAAGCCCATGAGCTCCCTAGTGGAAACAGTGGGACTGAGATCCCCACCCATGGGCTGTCACCACTGCACCTTCACAGCCCTGAAGGTGGCTGTGCTGGGGGCTGAGTCGGAGAGCCAAGATGACCCTCTAGTCGCAACACATGGCCCTCAAGCTGGCATAGAAGATCTCCAAACTGCTGTTAGAGCTCTCTACGCACCACGACCCGGACCTGGCAATGGGTGACAGCTTCCTGTTCGCGCCCACTCCTGGGTGGGGCCCATCCCCTGAGGTGGTTCCACCTGAAGGTGGTGCAGGACCAACAGATGAGGAGGTCCCAGGTTGGGCCCCAGACATGCTGGTGCCCGGTGTCATGGCTAGCTGATATGGGACAGGTGGGTCTGCTGGGACCTGCATTCCCATACATGCTATGGTGTTTATGTTGTATCAACATATGTGGGTTAGTAATAGTCAACACATTCCAGGGTTAGGTATAACAGCACGCATAGATATTCCCATTAACCCAGACACCAGATATGGAACAGTTGCATAGCAAACGGAACACATGCATATATGGGACCACAGTAGTAATAACAACAGCATGCAGGTACATTGATGGCACCATGCCACCAATTTTGGAGTATTTCTACATAGCACATGCATAAAAATAGATTTAAATAATTATCAACCAATAGGACATGTGTCCCAACATAACAGTGAAGTCATCACATACCAGTTGAGGTGGGTATTTAGTTTATTGTTGGAGATATGGTGGGGGGGAGAGAAATATGTCAATTAACAGCTAGTATATTCCTGTAGTTCGCATTACATTCCTAGTCAGTGCTGTTATCTGTACCTTACAAGTATTACTACACTACCCTATTGCCTTAGTTTGGACAGTGATATGACTGTCATCATCTTTATACATGAACTGGTTTTACCTGCAGTATACACCTCTTACCTGGTATACCTGTGGAAGAAAAGTTTGTTAACACTAACTAACTAATTGTTTCTACACATACTCCCAGATTCCAAGTTGATGTTATGCACATACCTGTCCATCTCTTTTTGCACAGACTCTGGCCATGTCTTGACCACATGCAGGTGAACTGGGACATGTGTAAACTATTGCCATCTTCAACCTTTAGTGACTTATAACACTCTTATACAGGATTTCCTAGACAGTTATATTATGTAGCACAGTGTGGGTGACAGTGATCAGTGATACCTTATTATTCAGAGCAACTGCAACACTCACAATTCCATACAATACCAGAGTAAACAGTACCAGTACAGGGTATCAAGCTTTTATTTCTTGGCACAGTGTTCTTATCCGACGTACCTGTGGGAGTAATGTTTGTTAGCACTACCTGAATGTTGTCACACAAAGTACCAGATTTCACATTAGTATTATGCACATATATCTCACTCTGTTACTATACACACTCTGGTCATAGCTTGACAACATGGGGATGTAGATAGGACATACTTGGCTTATTACTCTCATAACAGTTTTGGGAGTTGCTAGAGTGACAGGTTTGTTCTCATAGATGTGTGACAATCAGTTGTATTTTCTGTTTGCTTCCTAAACATCTGGGATAATTCTACTGACTTCCCAGGGGGACAGTGTGACAGGCAGCAGATATGGGCCTATATACTGGACATTCTGGACTTATCTGTACAGTTGTGGGGCATGATTCTGTATGCAGCCTACTTCCACTCCCAGGATTCAGACCATGGCTGTGTCTGCTACAACTAAAACACTGTCCATAACAGTTGTGTGTGCTATATAGATATTGCTGTATATCTCCTATCTGCTTTCTTTCTTATAATTCTCCTGGGGTTTTACATTCTGACCTTGTATTACAACAATCTTATACAGGATTTCCTAGACAGTTATATTATGTAGCACAGTGTGGGTGATAGTGATGAGTAATACCTTATTATTCAGAGCAACTGCATCAGTTACAATGACATACAATACCTAAGTATACAGTACCAGTGCAGGATATCATTCTTTTATTTCTGGGCACAGTGTTCATATCTGACAGACCTGTGGGAGCAATGTTTGTTAGCACTACCTGAGTACACAGTACCAGATTCCACATTATTATTATGCACATACATCTTACTCAGTTACTGTACACACTCTAGTCACAGCTTGACAACATGGGGGTATAAATGGGACATACATGGCTTATTACTCTCATAAGATTTTGTGGAGTTGCTAGTGTGCCAACTTTGTTCTCATAGATGTGTGACGATCAGTTGTATTTCCTGTTTGCTGCCTATACGTCTGGGATCATCCTACTGATTTCCCAGGGAGACAGGGTGACAGGCAGCAGATATGGGCCAATTTACTGGACATTCTGGACATATCTGTACAGTTGTGGGGTATGATTCTGCATGCAGACTACTACCACTCCCAGGATTCAAACCATGGCTGTGTGTGCTAAAAATACAACAGTTCATGTCTCAGTTGCGTGTGCTATTTGGATTTTGTTGTCTGTCTCTTCACTGTTTTCTGTCTATGTGTCTCTCAGTTGTACTAAATTACCTCTAGGGATTACACCAGTCATATACAGACATTCCTACACATTTTATTTATGTTGCACAGTGTGGTTAACAGTGCTTAATACAACAGTACTATTAAGTGATTGCAAATCTACATTATCATATGATACCAGAGTATACACATGCAGTCCAGCAGTTAGACCTTTACTGTCAGGCTATTATGCTTTTATTTACATACAAACTATATGAGACTCGTGTATTTGCATTAAAAAATACAGGTTTTATACTGTCAATTACCTTACTAATGCTTTTATATTTATTTCCTATGACAGTACATGCAAGAGTATTACTGACCTGCCTCACATCGCAACCTCTGCAGGTGACATCCATGGGCCTCCTGGTTCGCGGCCCACTCACTTGCTGCTGTGAAGGACATAAGAGGAATATTTAGCCATACCTATCCATAATATACATGAGCTGGCAATTATTACACACATAGTGGAGTGATACTTACAGACAGCTCGGACAGCCCCTGCCATCCTAGCCTCTTGGATCCACTGATCCAAGAGTTCCCCCTTATGCTGCTTCAGGTCGGCATAGTGATGCCTGACATGCTCACCAGTTCGAGGTATGCCTGTGGCACTGGTGAGGTCACGGGCGAGACGGTCTCAGGCTTCCACCTTATATTGGAAACCCTGGTACTGGCCCTGCAGCAATTTCTGCTCATGGTCTTTGACAAGGAGTCCTGCCATGACTCTGGACTTCTGGATGCCCCAGTTCTGTGCCCGGAAGCACACTCCCTCTCCCCTTTCTGCCATGGTGCCTGCAAGGGGAAGCTACAACCAGTTATGAGATGTATTCCCGCTGTTGGGTTTAAGTAGGGCCAAATTCCCACACTTTGCCATGATTGGCCAGTTTTGAAAAGGCTAAGCTATGGACAAACCTGCTTAACTAAGGTTGGCATTATTTAAAGGGGTATACCACTGGGCACATTGAGTTAGCTGGCCTACACATTGCTTACACCAACTAAGCTGGCCTGTGCAATCCTTAGCATTGCTTAATATTTAATTTGCATTATATTTGCTTTTTGGCATTTATTTATTATTCATTACATCTTATATATATATCTGGTATCCATGATTCATGTGTACATACACTGTATGGGGTCCTTGTGTTTAATTGGGGACTTCAACACTCTATTACAATTACACCTCACATCTGGGCATACTGCTGTACTCTAGTTCACATATTTATGTTATGTAGTGGGTTATAGAACATATGACTGTATACTGATTCCTTCCACATGTTCAGTTTGATTTTACTATATTAAGGATTTGTTTGGTGATACCTCATTTTTATGTACTGCTGTGATGGCTTGGTGGTTAAATACTTTGATTATAGGGTATAGGGTCCTGGGTTCAAGACCTGCAAGACTGTTTATTTTGTTGCTGGGCAGAACAAGGGCCATTGGATACAGAGTGATTAAGGCACTTTTAACACTTGTAAGTCGGTTTGCATGGGTTTGCGTGAGGGTAAGCACTGCTAACCTCTGGTTAATGATGCTTACAGAGTGTTAGCTTCAATATTGCTTAACCTGTGTGCGCATTGCTTACCCCCACACAAACAGGCTTAAACCTGTTTACTAGTGCTTACATATGCTTACTACTGCTTAATAGTACTTACACTTGCTTACTAGTGCTTACTCCCGCTTACAACTGCACTGATTTAGACAGTAATGTCTAATGGTTCCTGGGAAGGTGGGGGATTTGGAAGCTGTATGGAGTTATCCTTCATTACACATTTTACCTTCCATTTTTAGCCATGATTCCTGTGTACATATACTGTATGGGGCACATGTGATTATCTGTGGACTTTGCAACATTATGACACTGACACCTCACATCTGCATTTAATGCAGTTCTCCAGTTCACAAATATATGTTATTTAGTAGGTTATGCAGCTAAAATATTGGTCATAATGTGATATGACATGGAAAATGGAATATGCTGTAGTCGGACTCAAACCGGGAATGCCTGCTCATAAGGCGAATGCCCATTACACTATTGCTATACTGCTTCATTTACATATACCTTCCTTGTTATCCTCTTCAGCCATTTAAGCTGCATTAACCATAGCTAAGCGATGGGCAAACCCAAGAACCAACAGTTAGATTTAATCGGATTCATAAAAAAAATGGTATGTTTATTTTGTTTGTATTTACTATTGTTATTGTACATATGGGAGGATGTTGCTTGGGGTATGCGGACACCTATGAGTGGTCTCGCTCATTCTTTTTGCCTTTCTGCTGTTCTTCATTGCGGGGGCGTGTATATTCTGAGAGCTCTGCTTTCAGACACGCCCCCTGCACTCTTACATGCTCTGTGTTAGATTTGCAGCTCAGGCAGCGCACCTTCATTAATATGCATGGCACGCTGCCATCCTGCTCTTAAACAGCTGCTTCTGTGCAGGGCTAAGCTAGTCCTGCATGGAAGATTATTAAATCTGGGGGTTGGTCTCTAACCAGACCTTGGTTACCTATTTCCTTGTTTAGTTTCTCCCAGTAATGAGCAATCACTGTACTATCTGAACTCAGTTTTTCTCCCACAATATCCAATTGTTGAATACCATGGTGGAACTTAAATTTTTCCAACCATCCAGTACTGACTTTAAATGAATGATCCCCATCAAGTTTTTATTCATCTCAATTGCTTTTACAGTTATGATAGGTCCCGATAGTGGAATTCCTTGGCTTTGTTTTTGAACAAACCATTGATACATGACAATGTACAATTGTTCATTTTTAGCATGTTTCATTGTTTTGCTATTTTTAACATTACCATCAGTAGTTTCCATTTTCAACACGTTTTTCAATTTTGTTGCCATCACGCTGTATATCATTCACTGCTGTTCTTCCTAATATGTAAATTGAAGCAATACTTGAAGTACTTTCGCCGTTTCATAAATGTTTAATAGTTTCATTTTTTTTGTGGCAATCCCAACTCCACACACTTACATTTACATGTATCAGCCATAACAATGTATAGTACATATTGTAGATTAATTATAACAAAAGAGAAAAGCTGAAGGTACCTGTACTGTACATTTCAAAATGGTGCTGGTGAAGAAGACTACACCCTAGCATGAGGGAGAGTTATTCCAATGCAGTACAGTAAAATACTTACATACATAGTACATGCTGGCGTGCACAATTTTTTTTTTTGTTGGACCTATCTGTTAACAGAGACTGATGATTAACCCGAGTGACAGATAATCAAGGTTTTGCTGTACTGTGGTTATGTTTTTGCATTATTTACAATATATACAATTGTTTTTCCTCTTCTGACAGTATTGTTCTGGAATTATGTGTATTCTTGATTGATTGTGCAAAGGTTTGTTTTGCATGGGAGTTGATTTCATAAATTAAATAAAGTAAACCTAATCTTTTTTTTCAGTATATGCCATGGGATCTTTTACACCTACCCAAACTATTAGCACATCAATCTGATGTAACCTCAGGTTAATGTTTCATCCAAATTATGACACCTCAGTAGAACAGCAGTCCCCTTATTCTGCACTGCATTGTCAATACTGGAAAATTAATCCAAGTATCTGTTGTGGGAATAGAACCACATTTTTTCTGATCTTCCAGTATCAAAGTCAAATGTAGTGTTGGTTGTGTCACTGGCACTGCGTGATTTGAACATACTATAGGTCATGTTTTTGGTCTGCGTGTTATTCCCTTATAGATCCTTGACTTCTGGGTATTTTATAAGTCTAGATAACCAAAAATAGTAAATCAATGCTAAAGCATTTTTTAGTATCCCTTTGCCTTTGTGGCACCTTGACTATCAGTCTTGCCTATTGAAGAACTTTCTTCTGAAAGGCCTGAAGGTCCAATTTAACCCTATTTGACTAAGACCACCTTGGATGGTGAAGAGTTAAACTTAATTGTCTCCTGGTTGGAGAACTGTAGGGTAGCTCCAATCATTCTTGGCATTTCATTGTGAATTTTTTTTATTTCTGCCTTATCTTCCTACTACCGTTGGCAGCCATTGTGTGCACTGCTGCAGTATGGCTTGCAGTACCAGCCCATTGAATTACTTCCATACATGTGCCAAAGAAACATTAATCTTGACTGCCTATAAAGTTCATTTGTGCTACATCCAACATAGACAAAATTGATATCACAACAGACAGTGTTTATAAAACTAAATTCTAGAGTGTAAAAACAAGATGTGACTTAGTTCACATCTTATTTCAACCCCATTATCTCTTACCTAGCAATTGATAATTAAGTATATTTACTTGTTCATTCTCACTACCTTATCAACTCTTGTTGCAATACAAAAGACAGTTTAAAAGCTGGAAAAGAAAAATGTAAAATAATAAGCACAGTTTATAAACTATGTACAATATACACACCACCCACGAAAAGGAGGATATAAACAAAAGGAGGAACCAGAACAAATTTCCCTGTACCCCATTGATATGTAGACACCCTTACGCCATATCTTTTCACACCTCACTAATCCCTAATTTCTTTATTCAACCATCTACATCACTAATAATTCAATCTTGTTTTCTATTTTACAGTTTTAGTCATAATTAGTTCTTCATTCTTCAGTCTTGTTCCTATGTCTATCACCTCTTCTAAAGTAGGTCTATTTCTATTCTTCCCCTGCTGAGGTATGGCTTTTTTGCTAATAACATTACTATCCACATCAGTTTCTCTTTATCTTCTATCTATTTCTGTCCCCAGATTATACCCCAGCAGAAACTCATCTTTCTGTAATTTCTGATTAGACTCTAGCAGTACATTCTTTAAAGTAGTTAATTCATTCTGAAAGTCTAGTAAACCTTTACATTCCCCAAAAATATGCACCCAGTTTGCATCTTGCACTAATTCATGCCTCCAACAGCAACTAGCAGCTGTTGAGAACATCCTCTGTAGTCTTTCAGGAGTGTAAAAGTATCTGTGGAGACCTTTCTATGGGAAAATATAGAATTTCCTGTTCCTTATCCCTGCCTTTGGTGGTGCACAAATTTCTAACCATTCTGATCTAATTATATCCTTTCTTGTTATTGCCTTCACTCTCCAATATTTTTTATCTAGATGATCTTGTATTTCCAGAATTGCCTTGGATAATCTTGACATGACGGCCCTTTCTAATTTCTGGTCTTTCCTCACAGCTGTTGCTTACTGTATTAAATGCAACTGTTCTTCTTTTTGCATTTCCCACATAGTTTCAGTCATTTCTAATTTTAAAACCTGGTAATGCATATAGAAACACCCCACTTTAAGGAGTATTTAACCAGTGCCACTTCCCAGCTCATTTTTTTCCATGTTCCAATAGCTGATTCCAATATTTAATTTCTGTTCCCAGTTGCCTCCACCTCCATGCAGCTGTTTTCTTCATCTTATCATCCATTCTTCTCCTGTGGGAAGTATATTATATCTCTATCTTCTCATTTTTTTATTGGAAAACTAGACTGGCAATCATAGTCATCTCCTGTACTAAATGTGTATACAGGACCCTTGCCCTCATCCCCAAATAATTCTCAACCAGTCATTATGCTGCCTATATGGCATACTAATCAACACCATTTGCTTCTGTATAGCCATGCAATACTGGAGGTTGCTCTGTGCTCAACCTGTGCTGCCTGCACATATGTTTTGATGGCTTGTACTCCAAGACCCCTCAGTCTTCTGTTTGAGTTATCACACTCCATTCAACCCTCATTTTTGGCCTGACCATAAAAAAATCATTTTTCCAATTTTTTAGTCTACTTAAAATTGCTTTAGGGGCACGCGTCCAAAAGGCCTGTGCTAAATATAATAAATGGGGAACAACATGCCATTTTAGAACCAAGACCATCTAATTTAGATCAAAATTCAATTTAGTGCATTTCTGAAAGTTGTTTTGAATGATCGCAATTATCTTTTCATATGATAAAACCAAAGATTGTTCTTGTTCATAAAACATTGTTAGCCAAATTTCCAAATATCTAAGTGGCTTATCTTCCCAAGTACCTGGGTATTTTGCCTTCACTTTATCGACATCCCTAACAATTATTGCTAACAATTTAGTTTTCTCCTCATTTACCTTATACCTAGCTATTTCTCCAATGTTATGTATGCATTTGTATAATTTCTGACAAATCCTGAAGGAGTCAATAAGAGTTAGTATGATATCATCTGCATAAAGGTTTATTTTCATCTCTATCCCTCCCTCCCAATTGTACCCCTTAATCTTGGAAACTCTCACTTTTTCTGCCAAAGGTTCTAAGCACAAGGCAGACAGCAATGGAAAGAAGAGACAACTCTGTCTCATTCTGCTGCCAAGCACAATAATCCCCTTAACCCTGCTCATCATTTCATCTGAACCTCTGCTCCATTGTATATCCCCCTTATTGATGCAATAAACTCTTTATGGAAACCCTTATTTCAAGAACTGTGAATTGGAAATCCAATCTACCTGACTTTTTTCTTTTGTTCATAAACCAAAAATTAAGAAGTTCACTGCCAGTTAACTTCCACCGATTCTTATATTTCCAAATAGCAAAAACAAAATAGAACAGATGGAAAACACTCTCTTTATTGAGTGAATAACAAAGCTTTTGGGAATGTCCCTTCTTCAGTGTTAAAACTAATAATACTAAAACATTAGATTATAACAGTTTTTTAATGTTTTAGTATTATTAGTTTTAACACTGAAGAAGGGACATTCCCGAAAGCTTTGTTATTCACTCAATAAAGAGAGCGTTTTCCATCTGTTCTATTTTGTTTTTTCTTTTGTTTCTCAGCATCCTGAATTATCTGCAGTTTTCTTATAATGTTGTAAAATATTTTCCTCTCCTGAATAAACCCACATTAGTCTAAATTAATTAGCTTGGTAAAACTCTTGACAGTCTATTTGCTAATATAATCATACAAATTTGTAATCACATTTTAGAATTGTAATGAGTTGATATGAACTAGCTTTTGTAAGACTTTTCCTTCTTTTGGGAAAAAACAAAATTTCTCCTTTTTTCCAGGACATTAGTACCTTCAAGGTCTGTTTTTAGGCAACTTTATTTAAGTTGATATCAGGGCATCTCCCCCAGCTCCCAAACCCTCATGGGTATACTGTCAGTGTCAGGGAGTTTCTTTCAATAGTGTTGGTGAAGTGCCTTGGATACCTCTTGCCTAGTAAAATCTGCTGTCAGCATAGTACAATGCTCTTCAGAATTTTTCCCCATATCAATATCTATTAAAAAAACTATGCATGTTTAGCATGTGATCCTCCTTCCTTGCAGTCCCTTTATGTAATTCACTGTAGTGTTTCTCATATTTCCATGGGTATATCTACTATTCCTCCCTCTTCTTCACGTTCTGCATCCCAAGTCTGGTGTTTAACGCCCTCACTGCCGCTGGAGTGAACACATTGCTAAGCTCCTGAATAGCATTCCATTTTTCCTTATTCTTTCATTTTCTGTCTTTCAAGGTTTATTCTTTTATCTTCTTTTCATATTTTTCTCATTTTCTCCTAGCCAACCACTCTATAACTGCACCCCCTTAACATACCCTCAACTCTGCTCTGTCCTTCTGCTTAAGTATTTTGACTCATTTTCCCATTTCCATATTTCTTTCCTAAAGTTTTCTTTTAATATGTCACAAGCTTCAATTATATGCCCTGTCATGTCTCAGAGTTGTCTCTCTAATTCCATTTACTCTCTAGATATTCCTTCCTTCCTATTTAAAAAGGAAGTGGGGAACCTACAAATTACTGTCCACAAACCTCCCATACTTCTTATGATGCCCTTAGTTAGGAGTTGTAATATGAAAACAACATGGCTCCTGCTTTTACATAGTCTATCCAATCTTTGAATTCTTTAAACAACATTGTTTTATCAATTCACAACCAAGAGTGCCATTTGTTGCTGTAAAATGTATAAGCTGGATCTTATCCTTTTCTGTTATCATCCCAAGCATTGATAAGTCCCAAATCTTTAATAAATTTTGAGGTTTTCTTCTCCACCTTTGTAAGTTTACTTACTCCTATAACTCTTGCTGTGTCTTCCCTCCTAAAAATCATATTCCAGTCTCCAGCCATTATCAACGCCCCCTCCATAAAGTGCATGATTCTCATCAGCATATCCCTTTTGACGTTCCACCCTGCCCTGGGTGGTATGCAAATGGTAACAAAGATTATCTTTTTTTTCTTTAAACACCTTTATTAAATTATCACTCAGGACATAGGAAAGCATACATTAAAAGAAAAGAAAACAGACCATTTTAACATTTTTCCACTTAAATATAATAAACATCACATATATTTTCTTTGCCACTATCATCAGTCCAACATTGCAAACAATTGCTGAATTCCTGCCTTCCCTTAAAATCCCACTCCTCCTCCTGAACATTATTATGCATGTATTGTTCCAACAATTTCCATTTACTTCTATGTAATTTTCATCTTTTCTTTTATAAAGATTCATTTTCCAGTTCTTTTATATATTTTATAATATTCAATACCTCAAATACAGTTGGTGTAGACTATGATGTCCATTTTCTAGTAACTGCCTTTTTGGCAGCCAACAGAATTAAACTTAATAAGGCCTTATTAGGTCTAGGCAATTCAGATCCTGTAAGAATCATTTTCTTTCTTACAGCCATTTGCTCACCCAGTATTTCTGATAGAATACCCTGTAGGGAATTTTTTTAATCGGCCAACTCATTACACTCACAAAACATATGCTTCCCGTTACCTCTTTCTTCTCTGTCACACTTGCAACATTTGCTGTCTATCCGAGGAAAATTTTTTTTCAAGTCTGCTTGGGGTATGAAAGATGGATCTACTTCACAAGTTTGAAGTTTCAAAACTTTGAACTGCAAATGGCCAAGACCATGAGATTGAAGTTTTGAAACTTTGAAACTGTAATAAAAAAAAAAAAAATAAAAACAAAAAAAAAATTGTTTACATTTTTGCAGGGGGCAAGGCCCCCCCCCCCGCACCACCCACACTCCCTGTTAAATAAATATACCAACTCCAAGGTTGCATTAAAGTGAGGAAAATGGTAAATTTATGTTCCGCACTGTATGGTGATCTCCATTCAAAATGTTCAAAGTTTCAAAACTTTGATCTTATGGTCTCGACCATTTGCAGTTCGAAGTTTAGAAACTTCAAGCTTGTGAAGAGAATCCATACAAATACCTGTGTAAACACCTCTAAGTAAAGATCCTAAACCTTATGGACTTTGTTGCATACTTGTGAGACATACATATGTCTTACTATTGTTTTCTTGTAAGTTGCTTTTCCAGTCTGTCTTCCCAGTCTTTTCTAACTGCCTCTGATTGATTTTTATAGTTATCATGCAATATTTCATATGCCCTAATAAGTATCTCATTTTTAACAACTGCTTCTGTTCTAGATTCAACTAAAATCTCTACCAGAGCAGGTCTTTCACTTAAGATCCCCCTATCCTTTTTTGTTTGCCTGTACTCTGATATAAAGCCCTGGTAGGGAAGGCAGCCTCTAGCCTGCAATCCAAGGTTATCTTAACCACCAACTATATCCCTTTCCAAGCAGCTAAACACTCATCATCCACTTCTAATGTAGCCTCTACTTTTAGTGGCGAGTTTTTAGCAGACAATATTATAACTCCCATCTTTTTCACCCCATGAACCGAAGATTATGTTAACAACTTTTAGCCATTCCTCTGCACTTTAATGTGTTCTGTTCTATCCAAGTGCATCTCCTGTAGCATCATGATCTAGATTTGCTCCTTTTGCAGCAAGTCTACTATCCCATTTTGGTTAACCCTTTCACATTCCAAACTGCAACAGTTATTCACCCTAAAATGTAAGTTATTAGATTTAAAATATCAACAGCTGCATCTTTTTCCTCACCCTACCCTTTGTCCCCCTTAATCCTTCTCCTCCTTGATCAACAATACTTCTTCTTTCTCTCCCACTTCAGGACACCTTTATTTTTTTTCATTAAACATCTTTATCAAATTATCATGTATGACATAGGCAAACTTACATTTATATAAATGAAAAACAAACAACATTGACACCACTTTAGTTGCACACAACCTTTATTTTTTGATTATCATTTCAATCTGTAAAGCCTTCTTTTCATGTGTCTGTGAGTGTGTGTGTGTGTGTGTGTGTGTGTGTGTGTGTGTGTGTGTGTGTGTGTGTGTGTGTGCGTATTTTTATAAAAGCTTTTGTTAATAGTCACATCACTAAAAATATAACCCTGAACGAATATTCTAACATTCCCCCTTCAAAGTATTTACAAAATACTGCACTTCCAAGGAATGGGTTAATACCTTCATTCAGTGCCTATGAGAGATGCCTCACTGTCTTGCCAACTTAGTGATTAGAGGACACCCTCATTGCCTGTTCTCCTCCCCCCTTATCTCATTACAGCCGAGTGTGCCTCCAGGCGTTTCTGCAGTTACCTCCTACAGTGCCTCTAGGCGTCAAATATTGCTTATTCATATTTGCATTAGTAATTCCAAAACCATGCTACATACAAGGTATCAGAATATTTAATCTTGGAGCAAACACAACTGTATTAATATTTGACTTCTGTTAATGAGTATTTGTTAGAACTGTAAGATGATAACTTCATTTTTTAAAGGTTTAAGCCACACCCACTGGGACTTAAAGGTACATACTCAGAAGACCTGTACTAGCGGGAATGCGTTATATAAGAAAATCTACTCCATCCATAAATCTTTACTAATTTATGTCATATTCCCTTCGAGGCAAACACTCAGGCCTTCATCATAGCCTACTAGATAAACAGATGGCTTTCCTAATATTAGCAATCTACGTAACTGCTAATACAACATGCTGCTTTATTATTTGATATAATAACAATATCCCATATGAAAACAACATGGCTACCATTATTTATTTTGTTTGAAATTTTGTCTCTTAGCTTTTCTACCAATCATCACTCGCTCCCATATGTTGCCCAGTTATTTAAAAATCCCATAGCACTCCCAATCCAGTAGTGAGGCTCGAATTCAACCTTATCTACTATTTCATTAGTAAGATAGAAACATTATTTGCAGATATCCATGTTTTGTTAAGTAAGCCTCCCCCTCAAGCTTTTCATGACACAAATACATACCACTGATGCAGTGCTTTTCTCAAAATAAAACACCCCATTAAAAGAAAAAAGCACAGCTAAACTTTCACAAGTTCGTACATCCTTTGTGCTTAGAATAGTAAAACTGAAAATTCTGAGTACACGTTTCAAACTTTTTTTAATAAATCTTATTGTCTCTTGCTCCTTAGGCTCCTTGGTTCCATTCAGAAGAATTATACATTTACACTCTAAACAGTTATAGTCTTAAACATACCCCCAGATTCAGCAAGCCCTGCACGGTGTGCAGGAACAGTGCAGGAGCTCCTGGAGACAATATGGTTGCCATGCGATCCAGGAATAAGCTGCAGGGGTGTGCACGAGCACTCCTGCACTATTCCTGCACGGATGCAGCACCTGTATGCAAATTACCCCATTTGGAAGTGAAAACTATGCAAATGAGGTGAATTTGCGATCCAGGAAGCTGTCAGCCGGCCATGCAGGACTAGTGTAGTCTACAGAAATGTACTCGGTTAGTAACTGAGTACATTTCTGCAAACTACAAAATGGAGCCATGACAGCTCCAAATAAAGTATGTGTATTAAGGGAAACCATGCCGATGGCCAAATATATGGCCACTGGCATGGATAACAGTTTCAAAAATAAAAAAAAAAAACTTTTATTTTTTATTTTTAGCCGATTTCGACTGAATAAGCATAGGGCAGCGGCGAGCAAATGGGATCGGGACAAAAATATAAAAAATAACCTGAAATAAGCATTCTAACCAAAATCACTATTTTTGCCATTATACTCAATGGCAGGCAGAAGACAACATGACCAGTTAATAGTGGTTGTTAAGGGGGAGGCTCAGTGTGGGTCCTGTAACTATGCATTAGCAGGCATTCCTATGCAAATGAGGGGAATGATACTAAATCCCAGATTTCCCCTCAATGCTAGTCAGCACCCAACAGTGTAAGTGCAGGAATAGCATGGTTCAAGCCTAAGAGTTAGCTGACATCATAGGGGTGTGTGTCAGGCATACTGTAAGCGGATTGGAGACCTGTGGTTCGGGTTTGCCCTTAGCTTAGCAGAGCTAAGCAAGGGGGTGTGTCTGAGGCTGCCTAGCACTCTTTACATTGCCTAAGCGGGTGTGCGTGCTGCGCACTGGGTTTTAAAGGAAAAAAAGTAAACCAGGAAATAGCAACTCTGTGCACATTTGAGCACTGTGTTTGCACAGTGTGCTCCTGGGCTTAAACAGGAAGGCAATGGGAAGGAAAAACAGCAGTAGGAAGGTAATCAAGGAGAACTTGCATAGCTGGCAGGTGAAAGGTAGCAGAATCAGCCAATTACACAGGCAGCAGCACAGCCCAGCCCAGAACATTACTATAAACTATGCAAACGCCTTTCCCTCTGGGTTTTCCCACATACCCTACACCACCGGTGTATACAAGTGGAGAGATTTTAACAAACAAGAACAACAAAATGATAGGGGCTGCAGTGGCTATCATACATCAACATGTGGAAGAGGCAGAGGGTGGTGAGGATGAGAATGCTGTCGACCAACCCACAGTGAGGAGACGGAGAAGAGTGTACAGACCCAGGGTAACCTACCAGGGATTACATGAGCTGGAGATAGTGGAAAACTATAGGGTGGACAGGGACCTCCTACAGAAAATTGTTGAGCTGTGCTGGCCACAACTGTCACACAGAACTAACAGAGGGGAACCCATCCCTGTGGATACCAAGGTATGTGTAGGCCTAAGAATACTAGCCACAGGCACCTTTCAAAGGCCAACTGGGGATATCATGGGGATCTCACAGGCATCAGCATCCAGGGTACTCCACCAGTTCCTGGATGCCATGGCAGCACATGTCGGTGAGCATGTATATTTCCCCCTCACCCATGAGGCGTTGGCCAGCAATATGCGTCTCTTCCACCAAATGGCAGAATACCCTGAGGTAGTGGGTGCTATAGACTGCACGCACATATGGATCAAAGCACCACCCGGTGAGCAGGGTAGGCTCTACATCAACCGCAAGGGCTTCCCCTCCATCAACTGCCAGGTCGTGGGCAATGCTCAGGGCATTATAATGAATGTGTGTGCTGGCTGCCCTGGAAGCTATCACAACTCCCACATCTGGCATCTGATGCATCTGTACCAGAGATTTGCCAATGTGGACATCCCTAATGGTCACTTAGTGGGGAGTGCTGGTTATGCACTGGAGCCGTGGCTGATGACACCCATCAGAAATGCACACACACCCGAACAAGAACTCCATAATGAGCCACACTCATAGACCAGAATTATAATAGTGCATGTGTTTGGGATGCTCAAGTCACAGTTCTGGTGCCTGCACACATCCGGTGGAGCCTTGAAGTACTCACCAGCTACATGTACTCAAATTGTGATCGTATGTGCCATGCTACACAATATGATCCTGCAGAAACAGCTGCAGCAGGAATAGCATGGGGCAGGGCCACACAGCCCTCCACCATTGCCAAGGCCTGCACAGGCATAGAGTGACTCAGAGGAGGAACAACCTGAGCCTGCCCTAGTAGGCAGAAGGAGGCATGCCCAGTATGCCCTGACCTTGGCAAAGAGGCAATGCATAGCACATAGGTTCATAGGTTCATAGGTAGGTACTAGGCTATCTGCCTGAGGCATTTATAAGCCTAGCCAGAGTGTGTCAGCTTTCGCCGCCCCATTGATTAATTAACTAAGCCTCTGTCAAGAAGATCTAATGAAGTGATCCCAGGGGTGTATTTTCTGTTACCCATCCACTCGTTAAGGTTTCACTTGAAGAGTGTTAGTGAGGGGCTCTGCCTAATGTAGTTAGAAATTTTGTTCCAAAGCATGGGGGGTCTCTATGACAGGAATCTATCCCACCAACATGTTCTATTTATTGTTGTGGTGAGGTTTAGCTCACTAGAGCAAGTGGCTCGCAGTGACTTGGATTTCTTTAGGTGGAACATGTCCATCAATTCTGAGTTGGACATGGCTTTGTAAGTCAGGCAGAGATCACCTCTGAGTAAGCGATATGCCACTGAGTACAGCTGGAGTTTTTCCAGTCGGGCTGCATAGGACATATGTTTGAGGCCAGTAATCCTCTTGGTGAGGTACTTTTGTAGTCTTTCCAGCTGTTGGAAGTGTCTTGTGAGGTACATCCCAAACGGGGTATCGTACTCTATGATGGGTCTGATGAGTGATGAGTAGAGGGGCACTATAACCTCTTTATTTCTAGATGCGAACCCTTTAGTAATTAGATGGGCTACATAGTAGGATTTCTTAACTATTTTGGCAATATGATTGTCAAAGGAGAGATTACTATCTACCTGGGTCCCCAGAGCTCTTATTACCTCTTCTGTATTAAGGCGGCTGCTGCCTATGTGGTAATTCATGGGTGTTTTGTTTTTCCCAAACGGTATGACTATGCATTTTTTGGCATTTAGCTTGAGACCATGACTTTGGCACCAAGTGTCCGTCTCAGTAAGGCCCTTTTGGAGAATGTCCATGTCAGTCAGAGAGTCAATTATGGCTCCCAGTTTGCAGTCATCAGCGAACTTGGTTAGCCATAGTCCTCCTGTGTTTGTCTGTACTTCTGAGAAGTATATGCGAAACAGTAGGGGTCCCAGGACCGAGCCTTGTGGGACACCACTTGTGACCGGTTTAGAGTCAGACCTGGAGCCCACTATTCTTACCGTGTGAGTTCTGTCTGTAAGCCAGTTGGCAACCCATCTCGTGACGTAGAGGTTTATGTTGAGGCTGGTGAGTTTTTCTATAATTCCCGAGTGGGGAATGGTGTCAAAAGCCTTGGTGAGGTCAAGGTAGGCTGTGTGAACTACCTTCCCCTCATCTATGGCCTTGGTGACTATCTCAAAGAAGTCAACCAGGTTTAGTAGACATGATCTGCCCTTAACAAAGCCGAACTGGGTCGGGTCAAGTGTTTGGAGGTTCCCAATGTCTTTGTTAATGAGTTCCATGATGATGCGCTCCATAGCCTTGCAGACCAGGCAAGTCAGGCTTATGGGGCAATAGTTACCAGGGTCAGTTGTGGCCCCTCCTTTGTGGAGCGGAATAACCGTTGCTGTGTGCCATTCTATGGGCACATAGCCTGTGGAGAGGCTGAGGTTGAACAGTGTATTTAGATGGGGAGTTCGTTCTGTAGTTCGTGCAAGACGC
Source organism: Protopterus annectens (assembly GCF_019279795.1). Classification (NCBI taxonomy): domain Eukaryota; kingdom Metazoa; phylum Chordata; order Ceratodontiformes; family Protopteridae; genus Protopterus; species Protopterus annectens. The sequence goes on from NC_056745.1 coordinate 808,868,075, forward strand.
AGCCTGGGACACCACCTGGCCCCACTGACACTGTGCTTTTGGCTTTTGAAAGGGCTGTTTTCACCTGTGCGTCTGTGATTTCTGGGACACTACACTTTTCTGGTATTGTTGTGGGCCCTTTTGGGGGTGAGAGGGGGGGGTGAAGTTTGCACTGAATCTATCTGCCAGGATGTTGGCAATATCAGTGGGTTCAGTATATTTTGTGCTATTTTGCACTAGCTCACAGCATATCTGTGAGTTGCCATTTAGATACTTGACATAGCTAAAGAAGGCTTTGTGGTTATCTTTCGAATCCTTGGCTATTTTTCTTTCAAAGTTAGCCTTGGAGGATTTTGTGAGGGACCTTAGTTTCTTACTGACACTGATCAGGGACATCTTTCCTTCTTGGGATTTGCTTTTTTTCTGAACTAGTTTCCTCCTTCTATTGTATAGCCTGTTTATGGCACATACAGTGGCACAGTGGGGACCCAGGGAATGACAACTCTCTCTGACTCACACATACAGTAAAAGGGATGCCAAACATGACACTACCTGTACTCAACCATGTATAGGGAGTGTACTATGTGCTTCCAACATAGGCAGCCCTCCAGCACCATCCTCAATACTGGCACAGCCACAAGGTAAGTCACTCATCCTACCAATTGCCGAATGGAGTAGTATGTGCTGTTACTTGTATCTATAGTATGGATGTGAGCATGCAAGGGAATCGGGTGGCTGAATGGGATGCCAGCAGATAGTAGACACCTATAGTGGCAGCATGAGATCTGTAACAAATACTGGTGTCACCATAGTAGCCAGTACTACACATGGTGACAAAACCCACTGCAGGAAATGTGTTGGGCCACATGTGTGTCCATATGACACACACCTGCCAGTCAGGGAGGCTCACATACCCAACAACAGTCTCAGCCAGCAGGACAGCTGTAGACAAATACAAACAAAGGCTGTTCTAAGGCCTCTGAATGATGGCTATAGGTAACCCCCCAAGCCTACAGAGACAGACTACAACAGGTCAGGCAGTGGGATGTTAGTTCTGAAGGGTAAGAAGTCAAAAACTGATACATAGGTCAATCAAACCTAAGACCTGTAGTGCACTGATATGCCTCTTGTCAGCATGATAGGTTAGAATACAGAATGAAATGGGGTACCTGACATAACAGTACAGTCATAGCAAATGTGTACGAGTGTCAGGTGTGTCACTCCCCAATCCTATGTAGAAATGTAGTAACAGTCAGGTGTGTCCCCCCAATCCTATGTAGACATGTAGTAACCATCAGGTGCGGCCCCCCATTCCTATGTAGACACGTAGTAACACACAGGTGTGCCCCCCCCCAATCCTATGTAGAAATGTAGTAACAGTCAGGTGTGCCCCCCTATTCCTATGTAAACACGTAGTAACACACAGGTGCCCCCCCAATCCTATGTAGAAATGTAGCAACAGTCTGGTGTGCCCCCCCAATCCAATGTAGACACGTAGTAACAGTCAGGTGTGCCTCCCCCCCCAATCCTATGTAGAAATGTAGTAACAGTCAGGTGTGCCCCCTCCACCATTCCTATGTAGAAATGTAGTAACTGTCTGGTGTGCCCCCTCCATTCCTAAGTAGAAATGTAGTAACAGTCTGTTGTGCCCCCCCCTCAATCTGATGTAGACACGTAGTAACAGTCAGGTGTGCCCCCCCAGTCTTATGTAGACATGTAATAACAGTCAGGTGTGCCCCCCCACCATTCCTATGTAGAAATGTAGTAACAGTCTGGTGTGCCCCCCCGAATCTGATGTAGACACGTAGTAATAGTCAGGTGTGCCCCCCCAATCCTATGTAGAAATGTAGTAACAGTCAGGTGTGCCTCCCCCATTCCTATGTAGACACGTAGTAACACACAGGTGTGCCACCCCCAGTCCTATATAGAAATGTAGTAACAGTCAGGTGTGCCCCCCCATTCCTATGTAAACACATAGTAACACACAGGTGTGCCCCCCCAATCCTATGCAGAAATGTAGTCACATGTATGTGTAGGTATAATACCAGTGGAGCACAAATTAACTGAGGTGGCTAAGGTAGCAGGATAGATTGTAGCATGTGTACAATATGCAAGTATGTGTGAGTTAGGTTGGTGTGTGTTTTCTATTCTGTGAGAGTGGTCAGTATGTATGCATGGTGAGGTTTGTCCTGGTGGCCATTGCCCAGTACTGGCGATGACAGGGCCAAGTCCTCATAACTGCAGTGCCAAACACAATGCTAGTAAAAAACACACAAGTTGAAAAACACGAGCCAAAGCACACTTCCAGTGGGTTTTATTGTAGCTCCACAAACTTAGCGCTTTCACCATCCACTAATGGCATCATCAGAGTTAGTGGAAACCATACTCATACATTATTTATATACACTTCAATTACTCAACCTCCAATAAAAAACATATCATCATCTTAAAGGTACATCCATAAATAACACATTTAAACCAATACTGTCATCACATAATAACAATGGCATTCATAAATATTCCTGCCAAAATAAAAACTTTGGAAGGTATATTCAAATATAAAAAAAATTCATATAAAATGTTGCAGTGTATATAACAAATGAATAATTGTGGTGTATATAACAAATGAATAACTATCATGTTTATACAATCACAGTTTGCTAGCTCTCTGTTTCAAAACCGGCCTTATAGATATATGGTCATTTAGACCGGGTGGAGAAATTGCATTTAAGATGACCTGCCATTTATATTCCAAAAGTTCAACCCTTAGGTTGTCACCCCCCCCCTCTCACTGGGAACAACCCTATCAATTACAAAAAATATAAACGTCTTGTAATTTAAACAAGCAACACTGTGCATATATAGAGCATTGTGCAAATCCTTTACCCTAATAGCCCTAAGGTGTTCAGATATCCTGTCATTCAATCTACTTGTGGTTTTCCCAATGTAAAACCCAGTGCAGGTGGTGCACGTTGCTAAATATACCACCTTTTGGAAGTGTGCTTTGGCTCGTGTTTTTCAACTTGTGTATTTTTTACTAGTTTATTCATCTTTTGGGCGATTTGTTTTGTGTTCATGATTGTTTGGTTGAATTCCGACTCGACCGGTGTGTCGTTTGGTGTTTAAATTTCATTTTAATTTAACATGGAAGCAGCTGTTGTTGAACTAACTGCTTCCGTTAAGAAATTAACGGCTTTACTCAACCATAAAGACATCCTACATATGTTGCAGGTGACATTGACTGACTCGCAGGTTGAGCTCTTCACCCTACATTCACTGCCAGCCCTCGAGGCGGTGAACAATGTAAACAATGAAGGCAACGCTGTCAGTGGGGGTACGTGCACCACTGGTAAGGATACCCAGCAATGGCTTCAGGTACCAGAATTGGACTTCTCGGTCTTGAATAAGGAGAGAAGAAGTACGTTAACTGTTAAGCAACAACTTGAACGCTTCGAGGGCATTTGTCATAAATTCAGAGGGTTGCAACTGGATAATGCTTTTGTATCTAAATCCATGGCACTAAAGCAAGTGCCAAAAGGACTCAGAGTCTGGAAACTTCCGAATGGCATTGACAAAGGGTCTCAGGCCTATAAAGAACTGGTCAATTTGTTTGATAGGACTGGTCTTGAAATGTTGGACATTATCATAAAAAACAATCAAAGTAAGTTAAAAATACTTGAAAATGAGATAGTTTCCCTCAACGAAAGTATTGTTAGTGATTTGTTATTTTTTCAACATGTCAAAAGTTATCAAACAGTTTTGACTAACATAGAAAAATATGTAGAGAAAAGTATGAAGGTTAAGATCAAAAAATTATCTAGGGACATGTGTGAATATAAGAACAACTCTGCATATGATTTTGGTAACAACAATGTTGAAGGGAACAATGTGCTTACTAAGGGGGGGGGGGTGAATGGACTTATGATAAAAATTTTGATTTTGACCATAATGACTGAATACATAGTAAATGATTTGGATAATGAACAACAATGTTTTTTAGACCGGTCTCCGCAGTTGAGGAGATCGGAGCGTCTACAGGACAAAAGGGAAGGGGCCCAATGAAATCAGCATCATGGTACAGAACAACAGCAACAACCACAGCAATGGAGGAACAGCCACCAGAAGAAAGGCCAGTGGTTCAACAACAGGAGGAGATATTGACTTTAACAAATGATGACTGTCTGACTGAGGGCTGTATAATTGACCATGAATTTGCTGATTCATTTTTTTATTCGGAAAGCCAAACTGTGATGCCAGTGTGTAAAGTTACTAAAAAATCGGGATTTACTATTTATAACTTTAGTGCCCTGGATATTAAAGAAGCTTATCATGATCTTTTCTGTAAGGGTTTTACATTTGTTCCACATTTCAGTTTGAATATTGTTGATGTATATACAAGTGTGAGATTATATACTAGGCAGTTAAACATGGCTCTATTTTTCAAAGACCAAAATGGTCAGAATAACAATACACCAGTTGTGCTTACTGGAAAGAGTTTGTTTGTTCCCCCGATACATAGACATGTTTTGCTGTTTGCAAAATTGTGTATTAAAGGCATTAGAAATGCAATTAATGTGAGGCGTGATACCGGCCATTTCAATAACCTTACTAGTGATGAAAGGAAGGCCTTGTCTGAATTGGCTAATAATACTGAACTTAGAATTATGAAGCCTGATAAGGTGGGAGGGGTCGTAATTATGTCACAATTTGATTGTACATTTAAAATGCAAGACATTTTTCATGACCCAACCACCTATCAGAGGGTATCCACCAACGAACTTAATATAGCCTATCGAAAGATAGATTTATTTTTTTGGATGCCCTATACCAAGGAGCCATACAAGAGGATGAGTTTAATTTTCTGAATGTGGAACATCCAGTCACACCTGCTGTATTTGGAATTCCTAAAATCCATAAAAACTTGAATGATCCACCATTTCAAGCTATTGTGTCATCTAGGGGCTCAAAGACAGAGCCAATGGCTGCTTATGTGGACAGGGATATACAACGGGTGGTGACTGCAGTTCCACATACTTTGAAAGACTCTTGGCATTGTCTCAAAAGGTTAAGTACCCTGAGTAGGGATGACAATGATTGGACATTCCTTACCATTGATGTGATTAACCTTTTTACGGTTATAGTGCTCCCACACTTAAAGAAATTAAGGCAATGTTAGACAACAAAATACTGACAGGTCATACTGGGCATGCTCACACACACAAGGAAACAAAGCTCATGTCTGGCAACAATAATGGACCATACATATCTGACAGTAGCAGATGTTAGTGTATACACTCCTCAGTGTGCACCAGTCATGCTTTGCACACACCTTGGATAGGAATACACACATATATCCAAGGAAAACACACTTATAATATGCCAAAAGTACACATACATAGATGTGTGGAAGAGAGTGACAGTGACAAAGAGACTTCCATCATGAGGCCTGTCCCACCCAGCACACAGCCAAATGGCTACAACCACATGATGTGTAAATGTCACTCGCCATATACCTTGCCTCTGGAATCCCTCAGCATTATAGACTCTGTGGTGCTAGTGCTAACTGTGCAACATGACTGTACAAGGCAGTAGTCATCTAGCAGTTGCATACACGTACCTGTGGAATATAAACCTGTGTGTGTCTGATTGTGATGTGTCTGCCTCTAGATGTATGGGTTATGGCCCATGCACACACACTGCCCTCCCCATTGCCCGACTATGGCAAGCCTGCTCATGTCATTCACTTTGAAATACACATTTGGGGAAGGAGTAGCCTAGTAATCTGTGTGGTGTGTCCTATAACTGTGTAATGCTGTAGTGTGGTAAACTAGTTAGGTAAGTGTTCTAATCTCAGATGTGGCAACTGTGTGTGTGTGTGTGTGTGTGTGTGTGTGTGTGTGTGTGTGTGTGTGTGTGTGTGTGTTTGGCTGTGTAGGAGTCAATGCCTTTTAGGCTAGTCACACTCACTACAATTCAAATGCCCTACTTTGGCATGCCTGCTGATGTCATTCACTTTGAAATACACCTTTGGGGAAAGAGTAGCCCAGTAATTTATGTGGTGCATTCTATGACTGTGTAATACTGTAGTGTGACAAACTAGTTAGGTAAGAGTTCTATTCCCAGACTTGGCAAGTGTGGATGTTTGTGTCTGTGGTAGCAATGCTTTTGAGACCATTCACAGTCACTATAACCTCTAGTGCCCTTTGATGTCATTCACTTTGAAATACACCTTTGGGAAAGGATAACTCGGTAGTCTCTGTAGCATGTCCTATAACTGCGTAATGTTGTAGTTTGATAAACTAGTTAAGTAGGAGCTCTATTCCGAGACATGGCAAGTGTGGATGTTTATAGGTTTGTCTGTGTATGGTGTGATGCTTCTGAGGCCATTCATAGTCACTACAACCTTCAGTGCCCTTCTTTGCAAGCCTGCTGATGTCATTCACTTTGAAATACACCTTTGGGGAAAGAGTAGCCCTGTAGTCTCTGTGGCACGTCCTATAACTGCGTAATGTTGTAGTGTGATAAACTAGTTAGGTAGGTGTTTTAATCCCAGTGTGTGTGTGTGTGTGTGTGTGTGTGTGTGTGTGTGTGTGTGTTTGTCTGTGTAGGGATCAATGCTTTTTAGGCTAGTCACACTCACTACAATTTCAAATGCCCTACTTTGGCATGGCTGCTGGTGTCATTCACCTTGAAATGCACCTATGGGGAAGGAGTAGACCAGTAATCTCTATGGTGCGTCCTATAACAGTGTAATGCTGTAGTGTTATATAGTAGTTCAGTAGAGGTTCTATTCCCAGACATGGCAAGTTTGTATGTTTGTTTGTCTGTGTAGGGAGCAATGCTTTAGAGGCCATTCACAGTCACTACAACCTCCATTTCCCTTCTTTGGCAAGCCTGCTGATGTCATTCCCTTTGAAATACACCTTTGGGGAAGTTGTAGTCCAGTAAACTCTGTGGTGTGTTCTATAACAGCATAATGCTGTAGTGTGATATACTAGTTCGGTAGGAGTTCTGTTCCCACACCTGGCAAGTGTGGATGTTTGTCTGTGTAAAGAGCAATGCTTTTGATGCCATTCACAGTCAATACTACCTCCATTTCCCTTCTTTGCAAGCCTTCTGATGTCATTCCCATTGAAATACACCTTTGGGGAAGGAGTAGTCTAGTAATCTCTGTGATTCGTCCTATAACGTAAAAATGCTGTAGTGTGATATACTAGTTCTGTAGGAGTTCTATTCCCAAACATGGCAAGTGTGGATGTTTGTGTGTGTGTTTGTTTGTGTAGGGAGCAATGCTTTTGAGGCCATTCACAGTCAATACAACCTCCATCGCCCTACTTTGGCAAGCCTGCTGATGTCATTCCCTTTGAAATACACCTATTTCATTAAATTTTTATCATTTCTGTTCTTAACAAGGCTATGTATTTTTAAAATATTTAAAATATTTAATGTTATTCTGGATAGGCAAGGTTTAGTTTTTTAACACTAACCATTAACTAGTTATTTTTATATTTATCTTTTAATTATGTCTATGTTTTCATTTAAACATTTGACTACAGTTTTAAATGGAACACAATTTCATCAAGTCACTTATTACATACATATTCTTAAGACAGTTTTATAATGTTTTGAAATGCACTTTTGCACTTTGAAAAAGGCTAGCACACTGTAGCATTGCTTTGAGGCATTTTACTTTTGATTGTTGAAGTAAGATCTAATTATTCAATTGACAGCATCAATTAGTTTATTTAATTAATGATTCTAGAGTATATAAGATGAGAGTTTTTCCTGTTTAATTAACTTGAGAAAGCCTGGTACAACCAGGCGAAAGCGCTTGTTGGATACTAGATGTGTTTTCGTTTTATTGCTCTGTCCAAATAAAGGATTTAAATCAACTAACTGGTTCTTTGCAAATCTTCACTTGCTTTTGTCAAATAGTGGATTTCTATCTGACACCACAACTACTTTTGCAGTGCGTAGAGCCAGGCTCAAATCTGCTGGTGGGAGTACTTGGTTACTGGACTTTTATTCGTTGACTGTTTGTGGTTCTTATCCTTCCATGGCGGAAGGTTTAGCTGGCTCTGATTTTCTCGACACTCCTGTGCTGTTAAGAAACGAACAGGATGAAACCCCTGTCACCAGAAAGGAATTTAATCAACTATTGACCATGATGTCTCGTATTAACAATTTGCTCTCTGCAACCAAACCTGATAGCCCTTCTTCGTTGCCCGGCAACCAGCAACAGAGGCAAACTAGGGAGAAACCTACTAAGCGAACACAGGAGCCGAATGGCGGTGATAACTTATTTTTTCAAACTAGGGAGAAATCTACCACATGAACCCAGGAGCCGAATGGCGGTGATAACTTAGTTTTTCCTATTTTATCGTTGGGGAACGATAAGCAAGAACAACAGCACGCACATCAACAAAGGGGCTTCAGCAGCCATAACGCCAACTTTAAGGAGTTTGATTTCCAAACATGGACGGAACAACAATTTATCTTTAAACAAGGTACTTTAAATAAACACTTTGAGCAAATGGATACCGATTTTGACTGTTTAAGTAATAAACGTTACGCATACAAAAATGCTCAACTAGAAATGAACTACCTAAATGAATGCATCAGGGTGCAACGAGTGCCCAAAGGGCTTCGTTGTTTTAAATTCCCTAATTCTGCTGTTCTTGGTTCTACATTGCATTCACAATTGCTTGAATTGTTTGACAAAACGGGGTTAGAAATTCTTAATCTCATGGTTCAGGATTATCAAAGAAAAGCTAGTGTTTTATTGAAAGAACTTACAACCTTAAATGATAATATTGTCAAACACAAAAATTTTTTAAGCTTTAAAAAGAAATATGACGATGTTTTCATGGAAGTTGATCAACATTGTATTAAAGTAATTGACTGCAAAACTAGAAAATTACAAAGAGATTTGGCAGAATATAAAGAGGGCAGAGCATATCCACTGCCAGGGAGAATTAGGTACAACCATGTAGATAAGAACAGGAACAATTCAGAGGTAATTGATCACGAGGAAGTCATTACACCTGCAGCAGAACCTTTAAGAAGAAGTGAACGTTTAGCACAAAAGGATAATGTCAACCCACCTCAGGTTTTTCAATACCCGCAGGGCAGACCGTTGGGGTGGAATCATGCACATTATCAACAGGGTTGGAACAAGGGGCGCAGATAGAAATAGAAATGCCTATTTATGACAATGAGAACACAGAAGAATTAGACATTGATGCAGAAAGGTGTCAAGTCATTACAGAAGACAATTTTAAGATATACAATTTTACAGATGTTACTATTACTCCTGAATTCTTTCACTTATTTACTAAGGGCCTGCAATTTGTTCCCAGTCGTCCTACGAATCTTCCTAAACTGTTAGTAGAGTTCAAACTGTTTGTTAGGAAACTCAATTTGTCTATTTATTTCAAAGGCCAACAGCAACCAGAGTATGCCCTGAGCAGACGGAGTATTTTTAATCCCCCCACACACCCTAGTTTAAAAGTTTTTGATGAATTAGTAGAAAAAACGCTTAGAGAAAATCACAATGTACAAATTAAAAACACTTTGAACAACCTGGATTTTCACTTACAACAACTCATTGAATACTTGAACAATGAAAATATTAGGGTGATGAAACCTGACAAAGGGGGAGGCATAGTCCTCATGTATAATCTTGATTATGATACACATGTATTTAGTATTTTACAAGATGCAGATACTTATGAATTAATTTCAAGGAACGAATACAACCTGGCCATCTCTAAAATAAACTATATGTTGAAGGACTATCTCCACCAAGGGGGTATTAATGAAAAGTTATTTAACTTCCTCTCTGTCCCCAAACCGAAAATTCCAACAATTTTCGGAATACCAAAGGTGCATAAGGGTTTAGCACCTTTAAAGTTTAGACCAATAGTAGCAGGGGCGGGCAGCATCACAGAGCCTTTAGGAATTTTTATGGATCAAAGTTTAAAACATCTGATTTCCACGTTCAGCTTTATTTGCAAAGATTCTTGGGAGTTTATTGGCAGCATTACCCCTAACTTGTTTGAATCTAATCTTTTAATGGTCACCATTGATGTCATTGAGCTGTTCCCCAGTATCCCGCTGGACACAGGTCTAGACTGGTTTAATGAAATTTTGGCCAGTGAATCCAATTTAAATGGAAGTTTGATTAATATCATAGTAGTTTTTATGGAAACAGTTTTATCTAATAATTTCATTTACTTCAATGGCGAGATTTTCAAACAGAAGAAAGGGGTTGCTATGGGCGCATCATGCGCATTTGCGTATGCCAACATTGTCCTTTATAGATGTGAGAAGGTATTTATTCATGCTACAGAATGGAAGGAACATATTTTGTTTTATAAACGTTACCTTGACGATATATGCATTCTATGGAAAGGTAGTAAGGAAACTTTTATGGATTTTTTTAGGTATTTAAATTCAACTACTACTTTTTTGGCCTTTACATATGAAATTAGTGATTCTTCTCTACATTATCTAGATGTGCTTCTGAGCAAGGATCTAGAAGAAGGTTGTTTCCAAACATGTATTTATAGAAAAAGTACCTACTCTAATACTTTCTTGCATTTTGACAGCGGGCATCCGTATTACACTAAAAAAGGAATAATAAAGGGGCAATTCATTAGAGCCTCAAGGATGTCTAGCACTAATACACTTTTTTTGCAAGAATTACGACTTTTAGAGAATATGTTTTTAGAGAGAGGATACCCTTCTACTCTGATTAATTCATTAGCTACAGAAGTGATTGAGAAGAGAGATTCTTTATATCCACCGTTGCTAGGGAAGGGCTTACCTGTGGTCTCCCCTCGTAAAGCTCAGCAGAATGAGTTAAAAAACAATTTTGTATACACCTTTAACCAAGACTCAGATTTGGTAGAAAACACTATTAACATGTTTTGGCCTATCATAACAACGCATAATGATACTCAACAATTTCTACCAGAGAAGATTGGTTTTACTAGGAAAAGGGATATTAATTTAAAGGGATTGTTTGAGCGAAAGAAGAATAACATTGATTTCAAAACAATAAGACATAACTTAAAGAAGTTAGGAACATATAAATGTGGGGCCTGTAATCAGTGTCCCTACATTATGGAAGAAGAATGTTATTATCTACCTGCTAGAAAGTTAAAGCTAAATTTTTTTGGCTTTTACACATGTAACACTAAGGGAGTGGTATACATGGGAGTGTGCATGAGTTGTGGCAGTTTCTACATTGGTAAGACCGAGAGAATGCTCAAAAAAAGGATTTATGAGCACCTGTACGATATTGAAAGAAGAAGGGACACCAACGCTTTTTATAAACATCTCTTGGGCTGCCCCAACATGCAACTCAAGTTTTTTGTACTAGAGCAGGTTCCCCACGATCCTAGGGGGGGCGATTGGGAGACCTTGTTAGAAAACAGGGAACTGATCTGGCAGTTGAAATTAAATGCGTCTCAAAACCCAGGCCTGAATGACACTATTAGTCTTTCTAGTGTTCTAAAGATACACAGGAATAAGTTACATTAGTACTTTCTACATGACTTTTCACTAACTTTTTCATGTTTTTAAATGTATTTAATATTTACATATTTAAACATTTATATATTTACTCATACATGCTTAACAATTTTTATCATTTCTGTTCTTAACAAGGCTATGTATTTTTAAAATATTTAAAATATTTAATGTTATTCTGGATAGGCAAGGTTTAGTTTTTTAAAACTAACAAGAAATATCCACATGCAGGTAAAGACGAAGGCTGCAAATTTTCCAAATACAGTCAATAGTCCACGAATACCCAAAATCCACACTGCGATAATAATAATCCAAATTCAAGACCAATTCAGTGTAATATTAAGACTTTTATTGGACGCTAGCACAGTAAGCGCTTTCACCTTCACGGCTTTATCAAACTACAAAGTGCATAGTCAGTTAGATCCATTTAAATACAGTTAAATCAAATCCTATAGGTTCCTACACTTCGAAGCCTGCATCTTGAAACGCGTTGTCCCTCGTGGACTTCGCGTATTTAAGATGCCAACATCAGGTAATACCTATCCTGATTTGCTACAGAAGTGGCAACAACTTAATTTGAACTTAAGCTATAATTATATGAAACTCTTAAATGAGTTTCATTCAACAGAGGAAGAGGACTTACGGTGAAAAGTTAATGAACAATATGATAGAATGTTGATTAAATATAAAGGTTTGAAAGCTTTAAATGGCTTGGAAAGGTTGCTGGACAATGTAAAGCTTTTTGAGAAGCGCTTACTTGAGCAAAAGCGTAATAAACTTTTGAGAGACATTACCGATTTTCGAACTGGTCAGGTGTTTACTTGGCCACGTGGTAATGATCGACGCTCAAATGTACAAAGTAATGTTTATATTAACAATGGTAGTTTACGTACCTCCCTGGACTACATGAAAAGAGACATAGAGGAGCTCTCTGATTATGTAGCCCAGGCAGGTATGACCCTAACCCTGAGCAGTATCCTTCCTTCACCAAGAATGATGCCACAATATAGAGACAAGATGATCAGCTTTAACAATTGGCTTAATGTCTGGTGTCATTCAAAGGGGATCCAGTGTCTGTCTGCCTGGGATGACATGCTTGACAAGCCACGCTGCTTCGCAAGGGACGGCTTGCACCTGTCACCCCTGGGATTCCGGATATTGGCTAAGGCTCTTGCCACCCCTATAGTGCCTTTTTTAGGAAAGGCTCAAATTCTAAACCTACCACCCTAGAAAACAAAAATGGGAAGAAACTGAGGGTAATGCTGCTCAATGCCAGAAGTCTAAATCTCAAAATGCACGCACTCGAGGCCCTTCTCAGTATGGAGAACATCGATGTCTGTGCTGTAACTGAAACCTGGTTCAAGGCTCCTGAGAGCACCCCGGCACTATTAGGTTTTACCTCATATCATGCGTTCAGGCCCCAAAACCCGGACCACACCACAAAAGGAGGGGGTGTATCCATATTCATAAAGGATACCCACACCTCCAGGTTGGTGGCAACGCAAAGCTTCGGAAACCATCCAGGTGCAACTAACCATAGGCAAAACTGCTCTACAAATTGTAGCATGCTACAGGCCACCCTCTCAAACTCAGTAACCCCACACAGCCTTCCTGAAGACACTGGAGGGTATAAATGTATCTCCAAACACCATCATATTGGGTGACTTCAACTACCCGAATATAGACTGGGAACATTACTCAAGCCCTAACTTTCTAGCCCAACAGTTCCTGGAGTTCATAAATTCAAATGCCATGGAACAGCTAGTCACTGTTCCCACGAGAGGAGAAAATATACTAGATCTCATTGTCACAAACATGGGGACAAAATGCTCCACACGGGAAGTATATCCCTCATTGGTGAGATCTGATCATAAACTAATCTCACTGGAAATCCACATCCCCTCCACCCCAAACAATAAAGACCATAGTGAAGAACTTCTCTAAAGCAAACTTCACACTACTCAAGACTGGTGTGGTATCCTTCAAGGCCCCTGAGCCAGTGGAAACCACAACCCAAGCTGCGGAAGCCCTTACAAATGCCTTCTATGAACACCTCCAGGACTGCATGGATCAGGCAATCCCAAATAAAACCAAGACTCTTTCCACAAAGGGCAAACGTCCAGTCTGGTGGACCCCAGCCATTAACAAACTTTACAATAAGAGGAGAAAGCTATTACATGATAGAACAAAATCCATAAAAGGGAAGTCACCCCTGATCATTATTAGTAAAAAATACGAGCACTCATAAAATCAACTAAGGCCAATTTTGAGAGAAAAATTGCCATGGATTCAAAGGACAATCACAAGGCCTTTTTCAGCTATGTTAGGAAACTGGGTGGAAACTTCCAGATATGCTCAGAATTAGTCCAAAATGATACAAAAATCACTGAACCCACAGACATTGCCAACATACTGGCAGACAGGTTCAGTGCAAACTTCACCCCTCTCCCCTAAAGGAGAGATAACTATCCCAGCCGAGTGTAGCCTCCCGGACATCTCAAATGCGCAGGTAAAAGCTGCTCTCTCCAAAGCTAAATACACAGCATCAATGGGACCGGATGGTGTCCCCGGCTGTGTGCTACATGAGCTAAATGAGGAATTAAACCCGCACATAAGGCAGCTGTTTAATCTCAGCCTTACCACAGGATACGTGCCCAAGGAGTGGCGTATGGCAACTGTGGTCCCACTCCACAAAGGCGGCGCCTCCACGGACCCTGGTAATTACCGCCCCATAAGCTTAACAAGTCTAGTCTGCAAAGCTATGGAGAGGATCATAATGGAGCTCATAAACAAAGATATAGGGGACTTGCAGACATTGGACCCGACCCAGTTTGGCTTTGTCAAGGGAAGATCATGCCTTTTGAACTTGGTCGACTTCTTCGAAACAGTCACCAAGGCCATTGATGAGGGAAAGGCAGTCCATACAGCCTACCTTGACCGTGCAAAGGCTTTCGACACAATACCCCACACAGGTATTGTAGAAAAACTTACCAGCTTAAATGTAAACCCATATGTCACAAGATGGGTTGCAAACTGGCTTAAGGACAGAACCCACAGGGTTAGAGTTGCTGGCGCTATGTCAGACTCCAAGCCAGTCACAAGTGGTGTCCCACAGGGCTCGGTCCTTGGCCCCCTATTGTTTGGCATCTACTTCTCAGAAGTACAGGCCAACATGGGAGGACTTTGGCTGACAAAGTTTGCAGACGACTGCAAACTGGGCGCCATAGTGGAAAGTGCATCGGACACGGATATCCTTCAGAAGGGACTCACGGAAACAGATAGCTGGTGCCAGAGCCATGGCCTGAAGTTAAACGCCAAAAAATGTATAGTCATACCCTTCGGGAAAAACAAGGTAACCCCAAGCTACCATATAGGTGGCAATCCACTAAGCACAGAAGAGGTTATCAGGGACCTGGGGACCCAGGTTGACAGTGGCCTTTCTTTTGACACTCACATTGCTAAAGTGGTTAGAAAGACCTTCTACATTGCCCACCTGATCATGAAGGGATTCACATCCAGATCTAGTGAGGTCATTGTTCCCCTGTACTCTTCACTTATCAGACCAATGATCGAGTACAATGCCCCATTTGGGATGTATCTCACCCAACATCTGCAGCAGTTGGAGAGACCCCAAAAGTTCCTCACCAAAAGGATAAAGGGACTCCAAAATCTGTCATATGCTGCCAGATTGAAGAAACTCCAGCTCTATTCAGTTGCATACCATCTGCTCAGAGGTGACATGTGCCTGACATACAAGGCCATGTCCAACCCGGAATTAATGGACATGCTCCACCTCAAAAA
This sequence comes from Protopterus annectens, assembly GCF_019279795.1. NCBI lineage: Eukaryota > Metazoa > Chordata > Ceratodontiformes > Protopteridae > Protopterus > Protopterus annectens. Next base: position 808,883,390 of record NC_056745.1, read on the forward strand.
ATCCAAATCCACCAAAACCACTAGAGCAAGCGACTTAAACCTTAGCACGGATATAAATAGGGCGTGCTGGAGGGATAGATTTATCACTCAGAGACTTCCTATGCTGTGGAATAAAATCCCGGTCCATGTGAGGCAGAGCACCTCGCTGACTCTGTTCAAGAGAAATCTAGACCTGTGGATGGGAGATCATAGGTTTACCCCGGGAATCATCTCTGTGTCACTGCTGGACAGAGGCACAACAAACTAATGGGCACAGTATTTTTTCATATAAGGGGTGGCGTAAGCCACAAAAATTTGGGCTAGGCTTATAAATGCCTTAGGGCAGATAGCCTAGTATAAACCTATGAACCTATGAACCTATGAACAAGTGAATACTGATTTGAGTGCTAACAATAGTAGTTTGCAAGTGAATTCTGGTTTGAATATGACAGGGAATGATTCTGATGTATCTGGTGATGGGGTATTAGTACCTCAGTAAATGCGAACACCAATAATGATGTAAACAAGACTAATGCCAAGAGTAGTAATTCAGGAGTTAATTCTGATACTATACATGATGTACCTGAAGTAATTACATTACATAAAGAGAAGAAAGGTAGTAACAAACCTGTGGTCAGAAGGAAACCCCCTAATAATGGTTCTACATCTCCCACTATTATAGGTAGTTTCCCCCCTGTTTCAGTAAATAATTCTACAATACCTATCCCTTTCCCGATAGCCAGCAATGTTTATTTGGGGAGACAGAGGTCCCAAAGCAGAGGTAGGAACAAAAGGAAGGGGTCAGGAGGGGAACATACGGGACCCACCCTCAAGAAAATGTGGGAAAGGGTGGGAGATCCTTAGTAATTAATTTATCAGATAGAGTGTTAAATATATATGAAGAGGAAGTTTTAAATAGAGGATTAAGTTTTATTCCGACCAGTGATAGTGACATCACTGATTCAATTGTAGATGTAAAAATGTTTTTAAGAAAACTGCAATTAAGATTAGATTATGGTGGGTTTAATGAGAATGTAAAAGGATTGGATATGTTCCGTCCGAATAGTTTATATATACCATCTCTTCATCCATTATTGGATACATTTTATAAGTTGGTTGAAAATGACCTCCATGTGTATTATAATGAGAAGAAGAAACAGGGATATAGGCATACAAGGTATAACCTCACATTTTTACAGAGAAGAGCTATGAATAAGCTTATGGAAGACAGTTCCATAGTTATCAGACCATCAGATAAGGGGGGACCTGTAGTGATTTTAGATAAAGTGAATTATATTACCAGTATGAAGAGTATGTTGAATAATGAAGAGTTCTATGGAGTAATAAGCCTAAATGAAGTTGGCACTAAGATTTTTCAAGTATATGGTGTTTTAGATGATTTATATCAGAGCAAGGTAATTCTGGAACCCCTTTTTAGGTATTTGAAGGTATGTAATCCCAGAATACCTGAGATAAAAGGCCTTCCTAAGGTGCATAAGTCCTTAGTAAATCCGCCGATGCGCCCTATTGTAGCAGGGCAAGGTTGGTTCACGGAACCTTTTTCTATATTACTGGAGTTTTTTCTGAGACCGTTAGTGGAAAAGAATAAATATGTGTTAAGAGATAGTAAACAGTTTTTGATAGAACTTTATGAGTACACTAAACAACTAGATGATTTTGATGAATATATCCTAGTAACACTGGATGTAGTTAGTTTGTTTACGGTCATTCCTAATGTTGAAGGGATAATTAGGTGTCAAAATTATTTAAAGAAGAATAGTGAGTTTGAAGAAAACTTTATAGATGTATTGTCCCTTTTTATGGAGATTGTACTTGAAAATAACATCTTTGTATTTGAGGAGGACTTATATATACAAAAGGATGGCGTGGCTATGGGCACTTCTTGTGCCAATAGCTACGCCAATATAGTAATGGCTGACTGGGAGCAAGAGTCCTTGTTTCAAATGGATATGTTTAAAGATAATGTAGGGTATTATAGATGTTTCGTGGATGATCTCTTCCTTATTTGGAAGGGAGATGAGATGTCTTTGTTACTATTTGTGGAAAGACTTAATAACATTACTAGCTACCTTAAATTTACTCTGAATTATTCCCGGACGGAACTTTCTTTTTTAGATGTGAATATTACTAGGTTAACGAATGGATTATTGAACACTTCTGTATATAGGAAACCTTGTTTTAGAAACACCCTTCTACATAGACAGTCAATGCATCCACGTTATGTGTTTACAAATATTATGAGAGGACAGTCGATGAGAGCATCTAGACTGAATCCATGCCCCGATGGTTTTTCATCAGAAATGTTAGCATTAAGAAATAGGCTATTAGAAAGGGGATATACTTTAACAGACATAGATAAGAATATGAGGATAGTGGAGTCACATAGAAATGACTTAGCGAAGCCTTATTTCTCTGAATGGGATGAGAATGAAAGGTTAAATCCAGTAGAGACACAGGAGGTACTGAGGATGCCTTTGTATTTTACGAGGGATGTAGAAAGGATTACTAGCATTATCAAGCAGCATTGGCAAGTGTTGAGCCTTGATGATGATTTATATAAAATAGCAGGAAAGGATCCCCGGTTCACGTATAAAAACAAACAGAGTTTGAAAAGGAAATTTTGCAATAGGCCATTGTCCATGTCTGTAGTCAGCAGAGATGGGAGTAACACAATTGCCTGTCATAAATGCAATCAGTGTCAATATATAGACAATAGTATGGGCTTTTGCCATCCAGTCACACAGGTTGATTATGTTTTTAGTACTGGCACAAGTTGTATAAGTACTAATGTAGTTTATTTGGCCTGGTGCATTTCCTGTGCAGCGTTCTATGTAGGGAAAATGTGTAGACAGCTCAGGGAACGCATCCGGGAGCATATTTATGCCATTAGGACAGGGGCCGAATGCAATGCCTTAGCAAAGCATATTAAACAAATGGGAGCAGAACATGATTTTATTTTTTGTGTAATACAACATGTAAAACCCAGTATAAGAGGAGGGGATATAGACACATTCTTATTAGAATGTGAACTTAAGTGGATCATCAGGCTTAGAGCTGATAAATTCCCTGGGATTAATGATAGAGTACAGGTGAAACCTATTCTTAAGAAAAAGAGAATTTATAGACCCTGAAATATGGTATTAAATATATTTAATTGTTTTACGTGTATTTTTTAAAGATGTTTTATATTATTGTTATATTTTATATGTATTAATAAATTTTTAGAATAATTTTTACATTCATTGATTAGGAATGATGTTTAGAATAGCATGTGTAGGAACCTATAGGATTTGATTTAACTGTATTTAAATGGATCTAACTGACTATGCACTTTGTAGTTTGATAAAGCCGTGAAGGTGAAAGCGCTTACTGTGCTAGCGTCCAATAAAAGTCTTAATATTACACTGAATTGGTCTTGAATTTGGATTATTATTATCGCAGTGTGGATTTTGGGTATTCGTGGACTATTGACTGTATTTGGAAAATTTGCAGCCTTCGTCTTTACCTGCATGTGGATATTTCTTGTTTTATTTTTAGCTTTTGCAGTTGCAGGAAAGTTAATCCCTTCGGTGATTTGCTTGAGTTGCTTTCTTTTTAACACTAACCATTAACTAGTTATTTTTTATATTTACCTTTTAATTATGTCTATGTTTTCATTTAAACATTTGACTACAGTTTTAAATGGAACACAATTTCATCAAGTCACTTATTACATACATATTCTTAAGACAGTTTTATAATGTTTTGAAATGCACTTTTGCACTTTGAAAAAGGCTAGCACACTGTAGCGTTGCTTTGAGGCATTTTACTTTTGATTGTTGAAGTAAGATCTAATTATTCAATTGACAGCATCAATTAGTTTATTTAATTAATGATTCTAGAGTATATAAGATGAGAGTTTTTCCTGTTTAATTAACTTGAGAAAGCCTGGTACAACCAGGCGAAAGCGCTTGTTGGATACTAGATGTGTTTTCGTTTTATTGCTCTGTCCAAATAAAGGATTTAAATCAACTAACTGGTTCTGTGCAAATCTTCACTTGCTTTTGTCAAATAGTGGACTTCTATCTGACACCACAACTACTTTTGCAGTGCGTAGAGCCAGGCTCAAATCTGCTGGTGGGAGTACTTGGTTATGTTTGTGTGTGTGTTTGTTTATGTAGGGAGCAATGCTTTTGAGGCCATTCACAGTCAATACAACCTCCATCGCCCTACTTTGGCAAGCCTGCTGATGTCATTCCCTTTGAAATACACCTTTGGGGAAGGAGTAGTCCAGTAATCTCCATGGCGTGTCCTATAACTGCGTAATGCTGTAGTGTGATAAACTACTGGCAACTGTGAGACTTGGTGTGTCTGTGTTTATCATTCATATCCTGTGTGGAGATGGCTGTGAGTGTGTAACAACTGGACTCATTGTGGAGTGGGTTTTGCAAATTTCTTATATGGTGGGCCTATTATATGTCACAATGTCCACCTTAAAAGGATGACAGATGTTAAACAGCAGAGAGGCTGGTGTTGCCAATCCATAGCCCTACATGTGACATCAAGGCCTGGTGAACAAATTAGGCAACCCTTGTATTACCCAGAGAACACTCTCAACCCATGTCTCATACACAAACACACTTGCCTAGGCAACAACTGCTTTGTTGGTAGTACCCTGCATATTGCCCACAGATAGTAACCATGGTGTGATTGCAGTGGACTACAGAGGCCATGGCACCCTGTCCCATCACTACAATAGGCACATAATTGCAGACAGTGCACCTTCACTATGTTCCCCACTGGATGCCTGCAACAACTGTAGTGCCATCAAATGTGACCCACAAAGAATATACCATGCTTTAAACACATGCCCTGTATGGACAGATGCCAGTGACACCAGGGATACCTGTAACATGCTATCAATGTACGTGCAGGGTCAACCTTTTGTCCATCACTGATAGGACCCACCTAATAAAAATAGTGAAAGCCACTTCAAGCAGTAGACCTGTAATGAGTGGCGTACCCCAAGGATCGGTCTTGGGACCTCTGTTATTTGGGATATATTTCTCTGAGGTGTAGGCCAATACCAGTGGGCTATGGCTGACCAAGTTTGTAGATGACTGCAAGCTGGGTGCTGTCATCAATTCCCCAAGAGATGTTGACGTTCTCCAAGAGGGTCTCATCCAAACAAATGACTGGTGCCAGAAACATGGCCTCAAGCTGAATGCCAAAAAATGCATCATCATTCCCTTTGGGGAGAGTGACGTCCCCAAATATTATCACATTAATAACAATGTACTAAGCACATAATCAGTTGTGAGGGATCTGTGCACCCAGGTTGATAGCAACCTGACTTTTGACCACCGTGTTGCTTCTGTTTTATGGAAAGCTTTCTAAATGGCCCACCTCATAAGTGAGGGTATCTCATCCAGGGACAAGGAGGTCATAACATCCCTGTATTGTTCCCTTAAAAGGCCAATTATTGAGTACAATGCCCCCTTCGGCATGTACCTTGCAAAGCACATGCAGCAGCTGGAGAGACCACAGAGGTTCCTCGCTAGGAAAATCCAGGGCATCAAATATCTACTATACACAGATAGGCTAAAAGCCCTGTCCCTCTACTCAGTTTCATACAGACTCCTCAGAAGTGACCTCTGTCTGGCATAAAAAGCTATCTCAGACCCCGCCTTGATGGGACTGCTGCATATATGCAAGTCAAGCTCCACTCAACTAACCCACACAAACAACCTCAACCTGGTCTGTTACATCAATAGGACTTGTTGGCAGGACAGATTTGTGTCGCAGAGACTCCCACATCTGTGGAATAGACTCCCTCTCCATGTCAAGCAGAGTACTTCAGTAACCCTTTTTAAGTGCAACCTGGATAACTGGATGGAAAACAGAAAAATACACCCCTGGGATTCCACCTGTGTCCCTGCTGGACATGGGCTTTGGGTGCCGACTTGTGTAAACATGGGCTAAACTCTTGGCTAGGCTTATAAGGGCCTTAGGGCCAGTAGCCTAGTAACTTCCTATGATCCTATGATTACCAGTTCCCACCACATTAAGCCAGGACTGGCACATCTGATGATAATCTGTTTACACAACATGGGCCAGACACCCCAGGTACAGTTCCACATGTCACTGAACATGCATTTGGGGTGTGTGCACATCCCACACACCATCCATGTCATGGACTATAGAACACATACATGGCAAGCATCACACAGCACTGGCCACACACAATAGTAACCCAGATGACTGGATGGTGAATACAATACCCGCCTGTGTGGGCCAGTCCAGACACTACACCCCTGAGCCACACTGCAAACCATTGTCATGTGGCCTGATGCCAAGGTATACCCTTCATCTAGCCTTGTACAGCCTTCTGGCACAGTCAACCACTACACACCTGTGAAGCAATGCACTGATGTACTGGCACCCTGTGTCTGTGTGTGTGGAGTATAATGGTTTCAACCCCATTCACACTCACTACAACTCCCATTGGCCTACTGAAGCATACCATCTGATGTCAGACACCTTCACATACCCTTTGCCCATATATCATCCGGATAACCCCTGTGGTGCATGCGATACCTGCGTATTACTGTATTGTGGCACACTAGCCAGTTAGGAAGTCTATTCCTGACCCTGCCAACTGTGTTAATGTGTGTGTGTGTGTGTGTGTGTGTGTGTGTGTGTGTGTGTGTGTGTGTGTGTGTGTGTGTGTGTGTCTGTTTGTGTGAGTGTGTGAGTCCCTGAGAGAGTGTGGCTGTGTCGACACTGACACCTGTTCATGTGGACAGGCATGTGTACTACATGTACCTTATCGCTCCTGTATCACTGTTGCAGATATCACTCACCATCAGATATACCTTTGGACAACTCCCCAACATGTAAGCTATGTGGCACATGCAATAACTGCATAGACATGTGATAGCACTACATAGTCAGTCAGGGGTTTGAAACCCCGTATGGTAAGTGTGTGACACAAACATGCTTAGGTTTTACTCTTCCACCCTGTCCCTGACTTACTTTGTCTCTGTCTGGCTGTCTCACTCCCTCTCTGGTGGATGTGGAGAAGTACACCTGCTTTGCTTAGGCAGCAGCTTGAGTTTTGTAAGTGATGCCTATGATCAGCTGATGGCCTCTGCACGAATTGCAGTTCCCCTCTAGCTGATTGCATGCGGAACAGCTGTGGTAACATTCCCATAACCAATTGCATGGAAACACACTCCAATATCTAGGAACATCATGTGGGTGTTGGGCCTTTTCATTCACTGTGAGCAGGACCTCATGTTGGTGTTTTGCAAACAGCATCACAGATAGTATTGGGATTTACCTTTAACAACATACACTGTGGAGACAGCCCAACAAAGAGGAGGGGGATGTGCCAGACATGACTACATAATGTAAGTGTTGCTCTTGGAGTAATGTTGGTTTAACAGGGTGTGTGTGGATATGGCTGGTCTGCATGATTTAATACCTGTCATGACAGTGTTATGTGTTTGAGGAAACACCCACCTGTGGGGTTATCTGCAGACTAGGCAGTATTTGGAGTCTTGCGTTTCTTGTGTTACTCACAGATCACCTATCCTAGAACTGCAGAAGCATAGTCTGAGGATTGCAGTCAGCACATGGTGACAGCCATGAGAGTTACTGACTTCATATCCCTCATAGGACATATGGCACAACAAACCCTTTTACGACAGTAAATGTATGAGGGTATCACAGCAACATGTTAATATTTGCCGAGTGTTTGTGACTCCAGCCACAAGTCTGTCAACCTTTGTACATATGTCATACAGTAAGAGGTGCATATGTTCTGTACACCATTATATATTGACATCATACCTGATAACAAGCCAGTCAGATTTCAGACTGCTAGACATATTATATATAGTCAGGGTTTCATTTTGAGGACATAACCTGGGCATTCTGTGGTTGTATGTACAGTACTGGGGTCTGTGTACTTATGGTGATTGTCGACAGTATGTGTATTGCGCATATGTAACTTCACCTGTGCACAGAGTGTGGTAAATGCAATTGTTCTTGGTCCTGTTCTATCTGATGTTACATGCTGCTCCAGTGTATGGTACCCTATTTGCTCACATGTCTGTAGGGCCAAACACACACCTGTCCCATACCTCAGACAGGCATCGGACCACACTGTGTCATGACCCAGTTTATGTAGGCTTAGTGTGTGAGTGGCACATATGAGGATGGTGTTTATCAGACAGTCCATATAGTGTCATAGTAAGCTTGCGTACCATATGTTCACATTGGTTGTGGGTATGCACTTTCTCACAGGTGTCTGTTACTCTGTGCTGTGACATGCGTGTAGAGCCTACTATACTTGCAGATACATGTGTATTCCCCCATACAAAATGTAGTCCAGTGTTGTGACAGTCTGCCTGTAGTTTGCACAGTGCTTTGTTACATGCCTAGCAGCTTAGTGTAATTACCTAGTGTGCTATGTCCAGATATTTGCATGACATACTGCTGCCAGGCCACCATAACTGTTGTGTATTTCTGACAAAACAGTGGGATTCTGTACGGATGTATGTCACTAACTACTGGGTAGTATGTGGCCATGTGACCTCTACACCACCGGGTATTATGTGTCAGGACAGACTGTCGTGTGTGAATGCATAAACTGTGTGGGCATATGTAGTCCAGTATTTACATGATATACCCATGTACATGGCTGTTAACATCCACATTGTCAGGCATGGTCCACATGTCTCACACGAAGGGGTTGTATGTACACCTGTGGAGTGACCACAGAGTGCCAGACTGTCCACATATATAGGTCATATCTCTGCTGTAGTCCACAGGATCATTACTGTGCTAGCAGTGGTACTGTACTATGATGTCCTTAGGATGTCTGTCAGTAACCAATGGCATACATGTCAAAAGCAGATGTGATCTCAACTTGTCTGTTACGACAACCCCTGCTACAGTAGCAACAGTCTACATATATACCTGCAATACATACATGACATCCCCTTGTACTAAGAGGTTGGGACTATTGGTGCTGAGATAGGACTCCACTCCATGTTTTGGATATATGGTAAACATATATATATATATATATATATATATATCCATATATCTATATAGATATATAGACATATACATATCAACATACACATATGGATATATATATATATATATATATATATATATATATATATATATATATACACACACACATATATATATATATATATATATAAACATATAAAAACACAAATATATACATGTACACAGCTATATATGTCTACACATATACAGATATATAGATATATATGCACATGGATCTAGGACATTTGATCGAAAGATCAACCGTCTGAATCGATAACCACCAAATACACTTTAACAAAAGCACTTTCATCGAAAAAGTGCCTTCGTTAAAGCGTGTTAACAAAAAAAAAAAACACTACATTTACTGCCCCCCACACCCCCTACTTTAATATTCTCCCTCTGAGACTGCACTACAGTGGGGAAAAAGGAATTTTCCCTTATCTGCACCATAGTACGGCCTCGGCAACAGGCATACTTATGCAAAAGTGTTCTTTGGTGAAAAGCATTTTTGCGTAAGTATGCTCGCCCTAAATGGATTCGGACATTTTATCTTTCAATCAAACATCCTAGATCCATGCAATATAGGTATGGTTATCTATATATATACTGTATTTCCCCGAAAACATATTTATATTTATATATATTTATATATCTATTTAGATAGAAATATATATGCACACACACACATATACATCTACATGTTTAAATACATTTCCTGTACTGTTGAATGACTGTGCTGGATGATATGTTTGTGAAAACATCAAGGTTATGTATATCTGACATGGCTTAGTGTGCAGGGTCCTGGGTTTGAACCTTGCAGAGGCTGTTTATTTTGTTGTTGGGCAGAACAAGGGTCATTGGATACAGACAGTTTAAGGCACTTTTAAGCAGTTGTAAGTGGGTTTGCGCAGAGGTAAGCAATGTTAACTTCCGGTTACAGTTTTGTATACTGATTTAGCTTCTAAATTGCTTAACCTGTTTAGGCATTGCTTACCCCCATGCAAACAGGCTTAAACCCGCTTACTGCTGCTTAAATGTGCTTACTAATTTCTTTAAAAGAAATGAAAAAGGATTGATAGGAAAGTGGTGAAAAAGAGGCACAAAGAGAGAAAGACAGTAGGGAAAATAGCTAGGGATGTGCAGAAAGGATGTAGGGAAGGTCCATAGCTGCCCATTTCTTCTACAGCAACAGCTGTGCATATACACTGAATTTGGAGATAGATTTGGACACTCATACCCCTGAGAGAGGGGAGAGGATAACAATAATATGTTAAGCCAATTAGACCAGATTGCATGTGTCCAGCGGACACGTGTGCAAAATGGAAAGCTATGTATGGGACATGATTTTTTGGGGGGAACAGATTGCGCTTTTTTTTTCAGGTGAGAGTGGGATGTTGGGGAGGGATAGTAGGTATATTTGGGGAGGTTGGTTGGGTAGGTTAACAGACAAGACAAACAAGATACATACAGGGGCGGTATATGACACATGTGGTGGGTAACACCTTGATTGGGAGGGGAGTTGGGAAATCAGAAGCCCATGAGACCCCTAGTGGAGACAGTGGGACTGAGGTCCCCACCCATGGGCAGTCACTACTGCACCGTCACAGCCCCGAAGGTGGGTGTGCTGGGGGCTGAGTAGGAGGGCCAGGCCAGCCCTCTAGTTGCACCACACAGCCCTCAAGCTGGCGTAGCAGATCTCTGACCTGCCTGCGGAGCTTGCTGCGCACCACGACTTGGATCTGGTGACAGGTGACAGGTTCCTGTCCATGCCTGTTCCCAGGGGGGGTGAGCCCCATCCCCTGAGGCAGTTCCACCTGAAGGTAGTACAGGAGCAACAGATGAAGAGTTCCTGGATTGGGCCCCAGATGTTCTGGTGCCCGGTGCCATGGCCAGCTGAGGTGGGACAGATGGGTCCACCGGTACCAGCCTTCCCAAATGTGTAATGGTGTTTAAATTTGTCAACATATGTGGGTTAGTAATAGTCAACACATTCCAGGATTAGGTATAACAGCATGCATAGATATTCCCATTAACCCAAACACCAGATATAGAACAGTTGCATAGCTAACAGAACACATGCATATATGGGACCACAGTGGTCATTACAACAGCATGCAGGTACGTGGATGGCAGCATGCCACCAAGGTGGGAGTATTTCAACATGGCACATACACAGAAACAAATTTAAATAATTATCAAACAATAGGACATATGTCCCAAGAGTAGAGTTAATTCAGCACATACTGATTGAGTTGTGTATTTAGGTTATTGCTGCAGATATGGTGTGGGGGGGAGATGTCAGTTAACAACTAGTATATTCTTGTAGTTCGCATTACTTTCCTAGTCACTGTTGTGATCTGTACCTTACAGGTATTAGTACACTAACCTATTGCCTTAGTTTGGACAGTGGTATGACTGTCGACAACTATATACATGAACTGAGTTTTACCTGCAGTATACACCTCTTACCTGGTATACCTATGGAGGCATTGTTTGTTAACACTACCTAACTGTTTCTACACATACTCCCAGAGTCCAGGTTGATGTTATGCACATACCTGTCCATCTCCTTTTGCACACACTCTGGGCATGTCTTCACCACATGCAGGTGAACCAGGACATATTTCGACTATTGCCCTCTTAAACTTTTAGTGACTTGTACAATGACAAGTTTGTTTTATTTCATATTTTGCAAATATGTACAGGTCTGACAGTCAGTTATATGACATGGCATGCTGCCTACATGTCAGAAAGTAGCACACTGATATGGCAGGGGGTCAGGGTAACAGCTGGCAGATATGGGCTGAATAACTGGACATTCTGGACATTTCTGTACACTTGTGTGGTATGATTCTGCATACAGCTTACTACCACTCCCAGGATTCGAACCATGGCTGTGTTTACTAAATATAAAACTCTGTTCATCACAGTTGAGTGTGCTATATAGATATTGCTGTGTATTTCTTGTCTGATTTCTGTCTATAATTCTCCTTTGGTTTTACATTCTGACCTTGTAATTACAACACTCTTATACAGGATTTCCTAGACAGTTGTATTATGTAGTACAGTGTGGATGACAGTGATGAGTAATACCTTATTATTTTTAGCAACTGCAACACTAATAATGCCATACAGTACCAGAGTAAACAGTACCAGTACAGGGTATCAATCTTTTATTTATAGGCACAGTGTTTGTATCTGACAGACCTGTGGGAGTAATATTTGTTAGCACTACCAGAATGTTGCCACACAAATTTTCAGTTTTCACATTACTATTATGCACATATGTCTCACTCTGTTACTGTACACACTCTGGTCACAGCTTGACAACATGGGGGTGGAGATGGGACATACTTGGCTGATTATGTTCATAACATTTTGGGGAGCTGTTAGAGTCACAGGTTTGTTCTTATAGATGTTTGACAATCAGTTGTATGTCTTGTTTGCTGCCTAAATGTCTAGGATCATCCCACTGATTTGCCAGGGGGACAGGGTGACAGGAAGCAGCTATGGGCCGATTTACTGGACATTCTGGACATATCTGTACAGTTGTGGGATATTATTCTGCATACAACCTACTACCACTGCCAGGATTCGAACCATGGGTGTGTGTGCAAAAAATACAACAGTTCACATTGCAGTTGGTTGTGCTACTTGGATTTTGTTGTCTGTCTTTTCAGTGTTTTCTGTCTAAGTCTCTCTCAGTTGTACTATTTGACCTCTTGGGATTAAAACAGTCATATACAGACATTCCTACACATTTTATTTATTTAGCACAGTGTGGGTAATAGTGCTTACTACAACAGTACTATTAAGTGATTGCAACTCTACATTACCATATGATACCAGAGTGAACACATGCAGTCCAGCAGTTAGACCTTTATTGTCAGGCTATTATGCTTTAATTTACATACAACCTATATGAGGCTCTTCCTGCCCTATTCTCTGGTATATGCAGTGCATGCCTTAAACAATACAGGTTTTATACAGGCAATTAACTTACTACTACTTTTATATTTATTTCTTATAACAGTACATGCAAGAGTATTATTAACCTGCCTCGTGTCACAACTGCTGCAGTCTACAGCCATGGGCTTCCTGGTTCGCACCCCGCTTACCTGCTGCTGTGAAAGACATAAGAGGAATATTTAGCCATACCTATCCATAACATACATGAGCTGGCAATTATTAAACAGGTAGTGGACTGATACTTACACAGGGCTGGGATGTCCCCTGTCCTCCTAGCCTCTTGGATCCACTGATCCAAGAGATCCCCCTTTCTCTGCTTCAGGTTGGCATAGTAATGCCTGTCCTGCTCACCAGTTCGGGGTATGCCAGTGGCACTGGTGAGGTCACAGGCGAGACGGTCCCATGCTTCCGCTTTGTATTGGGAACCCTGGTACTGGCCCTGCAGCAGTCTCTGGTCATGGTCTTTCACAAGGAGTTCTGCCATGACTCTGGACTCCTGGATACTCCAGCTCTGTGCCTGAAAGTGCACACCCTCTCCCATTCCAGACATAGTGCCTACAAGGGGAAGCTACAACCAGTTATGAGATGTATTCCCACCTGTTGGGTTTAAATAGGGCCAGTTTCCTGCACTTTGCCATGATTGGATGGTTTTGAAAATGCTAAGCTATGGGCAAACCTGCTTACCTAAGGTTGGCATTGCTTAAAGGGGTACACCAATGGTCAAACTGAGTTAGCAGGCCTACACATTACTTACACCTACTAAGCTGGGCTGTGCAATGCTTAGCATTGCTTAATATTTAATTTGCATTATGTTTGCATTTTGGCATTGATTTATTTTTCATTACATGTTATATATGTGTTTGGTATCCATGATTCATGTGTATGTACACTGTATGGGATCCTTGGGTTTATTAGGGGATTTCAACACTTTATTACAATGACACCTCACATCTGGGCTTAATGCAGTACTCCAGTTCGCATATTTATGTCCTGTAGTAGGTTATGCAATACAAAACTGAATATAGGTTCCTTTCACATATTCAGTTTGTATTTCATGTAGTGAGGATCTGTTTGGTGATACCTCAATCTTATGTACTGCTGTGATGGCTTAGTGGTTGATTTCTGTGACTATAGTGTACTACATCCTGGGTTGAAGACCTGCAAAGGCTGTTTATTTTATTTCTGGCCAGAAGAGCAGCTGATGCATACAGAATGATTAAGGCACTTTTAAGCAATTGTAAGCAGGTTTGCGTGAAGGTAAGCAATGCTAACCTCAGGTTAAATATGCTTACAGAGAGTTAGCTTCAATATTGCTTAACCTGTGTGTGCATTGCTTACCCCCACACAAACAGGCTTAAACTCACTTACTACTGTTTACATATGCTTACTCTTGCTTACTACTGCGTACTCCTGCTTACCACCGCACTAATGTAGACAGTAATGTCTAATGGTTCTTGGGAAGGTGGTGGATTTAGAAACTGTATGGATTTATCATTCATTATACATTTTACCTTCCATTTGTATCCCTGATTCCTGTGTACATATACTGTATGGGGCACTTGTGATTATCTGTGGACTTTACAACATTATGACAATGACACCTCACATCTGCATTTAATGCAGTACTCCAGTTCACAAATATATGTTATGCCATAGGTTATGCAACAAAATAAATTGATCATAAAGTGATTTAACATGGAAAATGGATTGTACTGGAGTGGGACTTGAACCGGGAATGACTGCTCATAAGGCAAATACTCTTCCCACTACACTATTGCTGCACAGCTTCATTTGCATATATCTTGCTTTTTATCCTCTTGTGCTATTTAAGCTGCATTAACCATAGTTAAGCAATGGGCAAACCTGTGCACCTATAGTTAAATTTTATCTGTTTTATAAAAAAAAACAAAAAAAACACTTCTTTATACTTAATGTTTTAACTATTGCTCTTGTAAACTTGGGGGGATGTTGCTGGGGGTATGCGAACACCTATGAGCAGTCTCGCTCATTCTTATTCATACACTGCTGTTCTTCATTGCAGAGGCGTATATATTCTGCGAGCTCTGCTCTCAGACATGCCCCCTGCACTTGTACAGCTCCGTGTCCATTTAGGAGCTTTGGCAGTGCACCTTCATTGATATGTATGGCACGCTGCTGTCCTGCTTCTAAATGGCCACTTCCATGCAGGACTAAGCTAGTCCTGCAT
Organism: Protopterus annectens; assembly: GCF_019279795.1. Classification (NCBI taxonomy): domain Eukaryota; kingdom Metazoa; phylum Chordata; order Ceratodontiformes; family Protopteridae; genus Protopterus; species Protopterus annectens. The sequence continues at coordinate 808,898,631 of NC_056745.1, forward strand.
GGAAGGATAGTGAATCTGGGGGGCAGACTTTTTCCCAGACTCTGTCAACTGATTATAACATAGCAAGGCTTAAGTCCATATAATATGTCCCCATTAATTAGCACTACACTTACAATGTGAGTCAAATAGTCCACTGTAGGTATGTTAACTTTCATTTACCATTTCTGGATCCTGACACATTTTTGACCTTTCTGCTTGCAATGACTGCAATATCTCTACTCTCTTTTCCATATTATATTATACTTTATAAAGAAGGGGAAATTATTTTTGGAGTAGGGCCCACTTCCTTCTGCCCTTGTACCTCACCTGAGTTTGTTATAAGTTAGATTTTGCATGCCCTGAGCCTGTTTTTCATTGCATGCATACTACTGTGTCTGATAATTTGTTTTCAACCTTTTGTGGTTGATGCTATCATAGTCGACACTGGGGATTTTAGATTAAATGTGGTGCATCTATATACATATATATCTATATCTATATATATATATATCTATAGCTATATATATATATATATATATATATATATATATATATATATATATATATATATATAGATTCACTTCATAATCTTGAAATTCTGAAATCTCAAATTTCAGTATCTCGAGACCATGAAGCCGAAAATCCGCAAACCCAAAACCCCAGAAGCGACTTCTACACTAAACATACCGCAGACACAAACACAAACATACACCTCCCTTCACATACATAAACACCTACCCTACATACAAACAGGGGTCAAGCCCCCCTGCACCCCCCACACCCCCTACTTAAATATACTGACTCCAAGGTTGCACTACAAAGACACAAAAACACCACCACGCAAGCTACATTCCCCTCATACACACACATCACACTAACAAAACACACAGACACACACTAAAGCCCCTACCCAAAACCCGTAAAACACAAACACTTAGCTACATCCCCAACCACCCACTCACGCACCACAACACCAGAACTGCTAATTCAAAATCTCCGAACTTCGGAATTTTGAATTTCGCACTTCTGGGGTTTCGGTATTCTGCACTTTTGCCCTTCTGATCTCGGGCTACTGAAATTTGGGATTTCAGTAGTTTGAGATTCTGAAGGGAACCCATATATATATATATATATATATATATATATATATATATATATATATATATATGTGTGTGTGTGTGTGTGTGTGTGTGTGTGTAAAGAGAGAGATATAGAACAATGTAGTGAAATGAAAAAATCTGTAAATTAGCAAAATAAAATAATAATACTAACACCATAATTAAACTAAACTAGTAAAATAATAAAATATAAGGTGTAATAGTATCCCATCCCTTCCATATTAGAGGCCATGCACACTTGTCTTCAAATGAGTGTGTAAAAATTAAACATTTCTTTCTCCAGGTCTCCCCTCAGGCTTCCTCTACAGAACACTGAACCCACCAGGAAAGTTATTGTCTCATCCTTTCTTCTTCCATCACTCCTTTATGCATCTCCAGTTCTTACCAATCTGCACTGTGCCCATAAGCTAAAACTTGATGCATCTTACAAGATTGCCAAATTCACAGCCAACGTTTCATATCAAACCCATCATTCACCAGTACTAAAACAACTAGCTCTAACCTATACACAGCTGCTTATAGCTCATAACCCAATCTATAAATCAGGACAAGAACGATCCCTAAGCTCTGGCAACAGATTTCTTCTTACTACCAGTGAATGTAACAACACAGTTAATGACTCATTATAATCTATGTTACCCACTGTGAAATGCCATCCCTGTACAGATTACACAAAAAAAAACAAAATGAAAGTCTTCAGATTGTAACCGATCTGTTAATTACCTCTTATTCTTCTCAGTTAATCCTCTACCCACCATTCTCTATTATCTCCCAGTTTTTCCATCTCAATCAACTTATATAAAATAACCTTATATACTAAACAAAATCGCTTACTAGTTTCCAGCGTTTGAACCTATCTTTTCTCATGCATCCATCACAGAATCTTTCTGTTTATTATTCATATTCTAGTCTATAAACTAATCTGTTTCTCATACATTCATTCTTCATCCAGCGTTATCCCTAACTCAAACTAAAGAATATATTCTTACGTTTGTGTTACTAGTGAATTTTTGATTGTACTATGACAGAAAATTTTGTGCTAATCCATGTATTATTTCTCTAATTTGTAAATATGTATTTTGTATTTGTAATATTATCTACAAAGTATAAATACCTTTTGTAACTCTTGTAATTTGCATGCAGAATCAACAGTCCTAAGTAATAATTTTGTGTAGCTTTTCTCTCTGGGCCTCTGATGAAAAGGTGTTTTTGCTCAGTTGGATGCTCCCAGTAAACAAATGACAATTATCTAAATAACTACCTAACTAAACATTTTTCTTTTTATGTCATAATGCTGAATTCTTTCACCTTGTGACTTCTGTGAGACAGTCAAAGATTAGTCTGTCTTCCTCCTCTGCCTGTTCAGCTTAAATTAATGTTGAAGATGTTCTTATTTAGATGTCATAGCACAAACCTGCATAGTGCCTCCTCACTAGTGACCAGTATGGCTTTCATTTGAGCCATAAGACCTTGACTACTGTATGATGCCTCAGTGTTGCTATGCTTAAAAGTACTGATAGTAGGTGGCCACTGGAGTCAGTTTTGTGACTTTGGCCAAGTTACTTAATTTGATGGATCGTGCTGTTTTCTCTCTGCAGGTTTTGGTGATGGTCAGCTGACAAGATTCTGATGATATTTGAGTGAACAATACTTCAGATTCTAAATAAGACTTCCTGAGTGTGTCCTTGTATGTGTGTATGTGTGTGTGTGTGTGTGTGTGTGTGTGTGTGTGTGTGTGTGTGTGTGTGTGTGTGTGTGTGTGGTGTGTGTGTGTGCTTTCATGTGTGTTGGTATGTCTGTTTGTCTGGGTATCTGTGAGCCTGGTTACTTTGGTTTGCATCCAGATCCTCGGGGCTTCACTAGGGCTGCTGCTTTTAGTATCCCTTGTACATCACTGACAGAGGCAAGCAGGACTTTGGTTACTCATTCCTTCTTCTTCTAGCCCTTCAGCACAGAGAATGCTAAATGTACTCTTGTTTGATACTGTGGGCAGGAAAATTGCATCTGTGCTATTAGACAGGCCATTTTTAAATTTACTGACACGTTACAATGATTTTATTTATTTATTTATTTGACATTTGTTTACCATGGTGGTCTGACTGGGTCTACAGAACACGTTTTCAGCAGAGGCCCGGGGAGAAAAGCTCCACTTACAGTACAATACAAATATAGTATAATCCAGTACAATAAAGATTACATTAGAAATACTATACAAAAAATAAGTTGAAAGAACAAACTGCTACAAGATGTTGTAATATATTACTACACATCTAAACAGTTCTATACAGTTAAACATTACAGACGATAATAGTCACTCTCATCATACATGAAGTGGAAACAGTAGCCAGAAACTTCGTGATGCAGACATATAGCGAGAGAGAGTTAAGAAGAATAGAAGCAATAAAGGATCTCGCAGTCTGTGAGGGATTGAAATGTGAGAGAAGAGGAAGATCTGAGCATTAGGCATGCTTTATGCAGGAGCAGAGCCACGTATTTTTGAGATGATTTTTTAAAGAGGCTTTGAAATGGGTTATGCCAAGAATAAACTTGGTAGCCAGAGGTAGTGAATTCCAATGTACAGAGACAGAGCATGAATACAGAGAGTGACTAGGTTTTCTTGTGGGTTTTGAGATAGCTAATAGATTTCTGTTTTCTGATTGTAGGGATCAATTTGGTGTGTAAGGTGCGACTAGATTGGCTAATGCAGGGCTGGCAGTAGGCTTGAAAATAAGGTTGTGCAAGGTGGATAGCTGAATAAAGAAAGTTGGTTGGGTAGTTCACACCAGTATAATTCTAGGAGTGGTTTACAGTGGTGTGTGTGTGTGATATTTAGAGTTTGTGGCAAACTTTGCAACTTTGTTGTAGCACTGTTCCAACTTGCTTAGGGTAGAACTTTATACGTTAGTTAAGATAGGGGCACCATACAGAAGAGAGGGAAGTAAAAATGTTTTTGCAAGGGTAGTTTTGGTTGCTGCAGTAAAAAAAGTGTTTATTTCTATATGAGTCCCTGTTTTTGATGAGTTTTCTTCATATTTTGCTGTATATGGGGGTCAAATGAAAGTTTATTGTCAATGATAACACCTAGAAGTTTGGTGTCCTGCACTATTTCTATGGCATTGTTGTCAGATGCAAGGATGTTGAAATGATCAGTGACAAGGGAGGTGTTTTTGGGATGAAAGAGTACTTGTTTTGTCTTCTTTGGATTAAGAAAGAGTTGGGCATTTCTTAGCCAGGATTCAACTGCTGTAAAGGACTGTTGAGTTTTTGAGAGTAGTTCTGGTAGTGATTGAGCAGTGCAGATTATGGTGGAATCATCAGCATATTTAATGAGGGTCCCAGGGTGAGAAGCAGTGTGAAGGTTGTTTGTGAAAATGTTGAAGAGTAGGGGTCCTAGGATGGAGTCTTGGGGGACTCCAGTAGGGTTGTGGAGAAAGGGTGAGAGTTTGTTGGACCATTTCACTGCTTGTTTACAATCTTTGAGGTAGCTCTGAAACCATTTTACTGTGTTATGTGAGAAGCCTAAGTTAGACAGTGTGTTCAAAAGTAATGGATGAGACACTGTGTCAAAGGCCTTGGAGAGATCAAGGAATACTGAGGCTGTATAGCATCCTGCATCTCTGGCCTTGTTCACGGTGTCTGTAAAAGATAATAGGGCTGTAGCTGTGCTGTGGCTAGGTCGGAAGCCATGTTGGGTTTTGGTTAAAAATTGTTTTGCAATAGATATTGCATTACCTGCTGATGGATACCTCTCTCAAGAATTTTGGATATGGGTGAAAAGATGGATATAGGAGGGAAATTGGATGGATCAAAAGAGTTGCCTCCTTTGTGGATGGGGGTGATGTGAGATTGTTTCCATATGGTAGGTACTTCTGATTCTGATAAAGACCTATTTATAAGGATACTGATTGGGTAGGCAAGAGAGTTAGCAGCCAGTTTGAGGTAGTATGGGGAAAGATTGTCAGCTGAAGCAGAGCAGGATTTTAGTTTTTGTAGCAGTTTCTTAATATTGTCAGTGGGTATAGGCTGAATTGTGAATGGGTTTTGTATGACATTTTGTTGAGTATGGGGGTTAGTACTGACAAGGTTAGAAGTAGTTGATGGCCTGGGGTCGGTGTCTGAATAGGGTGAAGGGTGGGTGGGGTGGGGGGTCCAGCATTAGGGGTGTTAGTTAGTGGGTCTGAAATTGATTTTGTGAAATGCTTGTTAAAGTTTTCAGCTATTTGTGATGGAGGGGTATCAGGTGATAGGGTGTTCTCTCCATTTCTTCCAGGGTTAAGTAGAGAAGAGATGGAGTGCCAAAATTTACTGGGGTTGATATTATGCTGGAATTGAAGCAGGGAATAATATGACTTCTTATCTCTGTTGATTAGTTTTGTCACTTTGTTACGTCGTGTTTTGAAATTAACATGATCTTGTTCATTTTTGTTTTGTCTCCAGGTTGACCAGGCTAGGTCCCTTTGCTTCATCAGGTGTTTACATTCCTTAGAGGGACATGGTGCTGAGTTCTTTTTGATTCTTTTTATACAAATGGGAGCTGGTGTATTAAGTATGTGAAGGAGGGTGCTATTAAAGTATAGTACAGCATCATTACGGGGTAGTTGTTTAAGGGGTGTCCAGTCTATTTCCTGTAGGAGATTGTTGATTTTATGCTGACAAAAATTAGTTGAGTTTCTAACTGATTTTATAGTGTGTACTCTTAGCTGTTGGGAGTTTGTTCTAAAGGAGTAAGCTGGTAGATGATCACTCAGGGAGCGAGGCAGCCTACTAGTAGAGGGGTACTTAGCAAGTTGGGATACTAGAATCCAGTCTAAGGTGGATTGGCAGGCAAGATCATTGCTGTATCTTGTTGGAGCATTGATAAGCTGAGAAAAACAATACAGATTTATACTATTTGTGGGGGAGTCTGAAGCTATGGTTTGCCAATCTATATTTACATCTCCTAAGATTATTGTTTCAAGGTTTATTGTTTGGGATGTCCAGGATAAAATATTTTCCAACACTGGTATATTGTCACCTGGAGGGATATATATTACTATTATGCAAATTATTTTTGATATATTCATTATAATACTGAACATCAGTTTCTCAAATCTTCTCTGTGTGTGATTACTAGGAACAGTTCAGGAGATCATCAAAAAGAAAGAAAGAAAGAAAGAAAGAAAAAAATAAGTCATAATATATATAATTAGTGTGAACTATAAAACAGAACTTTTTAGCTAACACTCATCATGGAAGGTACTTCAGAGAAGGGATTTCTAGGAAAAAAGAATGAACAACTGGACAGCTCTCTGTATCTATATAATCTGTGTATAATGCACTCTAGTGGAGCAAATGTATACATACAGTCCAATTTCTCATAAAGTTTAGAATGAAAGCATCAAGAAGTAATCTTCTGAAACTCCTGGTGACACTTTCCTTCTCAGACTCTAGGACTGGACTTACAGCTTTGTTAAACAAAAATATATTTATCTTCAGAACTGCAAATGCAGACTCTGTGAAGAAGCTAGAAACACACACACACACACACACACACACACACACACACACACACACACACACACACACACACACACACACACACACACACACACACACACACACACACACACACACACACACACACACACACACACACACACACACACACACACACACACACACACACACACACACATATATATATATATATATATATATATATATATATATATATATATATATATATATTCCATCTCAAACTCACCAATGAATGGAGGTGTGGGCATTGTATAAACCAACCTCTTTGGGCATCTACTGTGTTGTGCGGCATCCTCAAGACAGGAGAACACAGATCACAGACTGTGTGCCTTGTCAGGGCTAGCTACTCAACAGTGTAATATTTGGCTGTAGGTGATTCAGTCATGTTGACTAATATTGCCTTAAATGGGCATGGGCATTTGCTGGTGATAAGTGAGTTGAGGGCCCAGTCTACTCCAGGGACCAATGCTAATGGTGGGAATGGTGTATGTGCTTCTATTGGCCAGTATGTGCCCTCCATAAAGCCCAGATATGGGCTGGTCAGTGTCCAGTTGCCCAGCCTGGGTTAGCTGGGATATGTCTCTCTTGAGTGAAAGCTGGACATAAAACCAGTCAAACTGCCAAACACAAACTAAGAATTGCTACACTCAGTGTAGGTTCACTGACAAGATGGAGCTTGGAAGTGGATGAAATGATGGTACGAAGGAGGCAAGACATCCTATGTATTCAAGAGACAAGATGGAAGGTCAGTGAAGCAAAACCACTTGGCTTGGGATCCAAAGTCTCCTACTCATGAGTAGTACAGGCTAGAAATGGTGTGGGATTGTGGTGAGAAGATGCTTTAAAAGGCAATGAGGGATGTCATCAGAATTAGCAACAGACTCAGGGCAATCAAGCTCCAGCCTAATGATAGGACAGTATTCATAATTTCAGCCCATGCCCCACAGCAGGCTTGTGATAGTGCAGAGAAGAGTACATTCAGATAGCAGTTGTAGGACCTACTAGCTAAAGCAGGGTAACATGAATTGGTGTTGATAATGGGTGACTTGAATGCACATATCAGACAGAAAGAACAGGTTATGAGGACTGCCTGGGTCCACATGGATTGGGCAACAGGAAAAATGAAGGAGAGGCCATTCTAGACTTTTGTCTGGCGAATGGCTTGATAGTGGCCAACATATGGTTCAGAAAGAGAGACAGTCACGAGATCACTTACAAGAGTGACCAACAGGCAACTTAGATAGATTTCCTCCTAGTAAGGAAAGGGCATGGGGGTAATATCAGTAATTGCAAAGTCATCCATAGTGAAACAGTTGGCCCACAGCATCAACTACTGGTTGCCAAAATCAGCTGCAAGCAGTGGTCAGAGAAGTATCTAAGGTCAACAGAGACCAGGCTGAAAACCTGGAAGTTGACTTAAGAGAAAGCACAATTCAAGGAATTACTCAGGGCTCTAGCACCCCAAAAAGTGGAGGAAATAGGTGGAATTGAAGAAGAATGGCAACACCTCAAAACAGCATGTGTAGAATACAGAATACAGAACAAGAATGTGGCCTAGCCAGGTATGGAACTAAGGTACATAAGGAAAGTTGGTGGTGGAATGCAGAATTCCAGGAAGTCATCAAAAGAAAGAAAGAGTGCAGGAAAAACATCTGGCTAACTAAATGACAATGCCATTAACTAGACAGCATTACAGACATTTAAAAAAATATATTGTACAGGATTCTCCCCACTTTAGGATAAGAGGGATGTAGAGAATCTAACATTGCAGGTTTACTGCTGTAAAGTTTTTCAATACATATTTTCCAAAGAGGCAGAACTGGATCAGTTAATTTTTTGAGATACATCAAACAGTTAACTAGCAGTCATCACAATCTGACTGCAGTTACAGAAAACAAATATCTACGTACCTAAAGAAAAACAAATTACCTCAGGCCCCCTAGGCAACTCAGAAGCAAACATAACAATGAATAAATATATCAAAGGATTATCCCGTAAGTCAACATCCCTATGCAGAAAGAGTATGAGTCGTCTGATGAATGAAGTGCTACAGTGGAACAGCACTTAGTAACTGCCATGTTTTATACTGTTGTAAAGAACAGGAAAGCAGGAACTCAGGTTATAATGTTTATTTTTAACTTGTATTTTGACACTGCAATAACTTAAAGGTAATAATAGCAAAACAAAACCATTCATTATGCTGTTAAGACTGTCTCAGATTAGCCTGTGATATAAGACTGTGTTAATCTCCTGGATGTATCTTTAATCCTTTGTTAGTAACAGTCAGATTCTGAATACATAATGCATTTCATAGTTTGACCCCCAGTTAATGACGTTTCTGGGGTTTAAAATGGATCAGAATATATGCTGCATATTTTTTCTTACCACTGTGAATTTAGGGAGACCTGTTTCCAATATATGAGATTTCAGATGGATTGGAACTTAACTTTTAAAGTCTCGAGCAAATAATTTGTTAAAATACATAGTACTGAATTTGACTAATGTGTGGTAGAGACCTGGTTGAAAACACACATGGAAAACTCAGTGATAATTATACAGTTAAAAGGTATTGATTATTTATCTTTTGTAAAACACTGAGTAATATTACCTTACAGGCACAAGGTGCAGGGTTTGATTCTCACATGGGGTAATTGGTTAGGCTTAAATATCCCACAAGGTCATTTAGCCTAGTACTAATCTATGAACCTTTGAACCTATGATTATGCTTTTAAAAGAGTTAAAATAACAAGGGTGTAGCAGGTTCAGATATATGAATCTAATAATAAGAAACTTGTTATATCCATATTATTACAAATGACAAAATGCAAGGGGAGGGAATTGTCATAATGAAATTGAAAAGAAAGAGTTAAAGCAGCAACTGACACTGAATGCTAACCAACCCCCAGGTATTAATGACCACTTATCTTTGATACCTATTTTGAAAGAAAGGGCACTTATATTATAAGGCTTTGTTTCAAACGTTTATTTCCACTCCTTAATGCTAGATTTTTTTTTTGCAGTTGGTTTTTGAGCATTTCTGTCTGACCGGACTTATTGAATTTTCACCTAGTAACTGTTCATTTTTGGTTGCACCTTGGTGATTTACATGGAGTCCAGTACTGAATCTACTTCCCATACCACCACCTTGAGTGTTTTTAATTCCGATGGGATGACTACTAATGAGGACAATAATATTGGACAACTGGTTAAACTGATGTCCCTTCAGTACCAACAGTTACAGAAGACACTCGACACACTACAAGTCCCAGCAATCCATGCTCTCCCACAACAGACTTCAGTGATGACTGTTTCAGTTTTCTCTGGCCCGAATGGGGAAGGACTATCGAATTCTTGGCAAGCAGTAGTATTGTCTCCCACGAATAGTATTCCCAGTGGTCAAATGGGAATTAACAACTACTCACAGGAGAACCACAGGAAAATTCGTTTCAAACGATGGGTTCAGGACGAGCCCTTGCTTTTTAATGAGGAGAGACTGGTCAGACCTACGGACAGTCAACACCGGCTGAGGGATTTTGAACTTAAAATGAGCCAGGTACGTAATCTACAAGTAGATAATGAATGGGTCTATGTCATGAGATCGACAGCTGAAAATGTCGAATCTCACTTGCTCAACACCAAAATGTCAAACTCCAAGTTTCCTGAATGGCCAAAACACTGATTTCTTTCCAACGGTAAGAAATCGGTTGGCTGTTCTGTGACACATGCCCTTTCCCTGACTGTATTGCGGTCTCGGAGTTAGAATATTTAGTTGGGGGTGTGTGGGGGGCACAGCCCCCACATTGGGGTTGTGGGGGTAAAGCCCCCACTTAAATATGTTTGTTTTAGTGTGGCATTGGTGTTTGGCCATTGGGGAAACTTGGAGTTCGACATTTTGGTGTCAAACAAGTGATATTCGACATTTTCACCTGTCGATCTCATGATATAGATGCAATAATGCGTACCTTGCTGAATGTATCAAATTGCAAAGAATCCCCAAGGGGCTACATATGAGTAAATTTCCTAACTGACTGGTAGTGGGACAACAAGAGCTAGATGAATTGTTAGCCATGTTTGACAGGCATGGTGTAGAACTGTTACATTTTATTATTAAGATTAATAACAGCAAAATGAAGGGACTTTTGGAAGATGTCAACAAGTTAAATAATGACATCCTAAATGATGCGAGTTTTCTCAATGTTGAAAATAAGTATGACAATGTCTTTAAGAAATTAAGCAGCAGGTTAAGGAAAATATTATTAGGAAACAGAAGAAATTGAAAAGGGACGAATTACAATACAGACACAAGGAAGCTTACTAGCTTCCCAAGAGTTATTATGGTAACAACGCAGAATTTAACTGGGAGGTGAATTCTACTAATGATTTAGGTTCAACCAGCTATGAGGTGAGGAGAGGGAACTATGATGGGCAGATGGAATGTTTTAATGGTGACAGTGATGAAGTCTTTGAACAAAATTATCCCCGCTTATGAAGGTCTGAAAGAATTTTAAATAGGGACAGAAACAGACAAAATTTTTTAGGGGGACAACAAACACCCAGAGGGAGGTCACAGAGGGGGCCCAGAGCGTATTGGAACAACAAGAACCACAGCAGATTCTGAATGTTCTGGGCTGGAGGGAGAAGTGATTTCTAGTTTTCAATGTAAATTAAGTCTGAATGGGTTCAACATATTTAACTACACGGAGCAAGTAATTACTGAAACCCATTTTTCCCTTTTTGAAGAAGGTTTTAAGTTTGTTCCAGCTAGGAAACCCGATGTAGCTAGTGCGTTGACTGAATTCAAACTCTACACTAGAAAACCAAATTTCCAATTACTTTTTCAGGACACTAATGAACAACTAGGGTTCTTACCTATCAGGTTTAGAAAGAAAAGTGTTTTTAACCCCCCAATTGCATCCCATGTTGGCCCATTTTGAAATGACTTGTATTAAAGAGATTTTTCAAGAGTGTCAGTCATAAAGAAAAAAAATTACACTCTAACTAAGGAAGAAATGATACTTTTGAAAACTTTGAGAGAGTCTGACAGTATTCGTATTATGAAGCCTGATAAGGCGGGTGGGGTTGTCTTGGTCGATAAAATCAGTTACATGGATGACATTACTAACATGTTACTGGATACAGATAAATATGAAGCTACCTCCATCAATGAGATTAATATCTCACACAGGAGGTTACAATTGTTAAGGGGTTATCAATGAGGAGTTGTTTAACCTTTGGCAGAATAAACACCCCTTCATTCCTAGTGTTTTTGGCATCCCAAAAGTGCACAAAAATGTGCAGGACCCCCTTACAGGTTTATAATTGTGGCACACAATAGTTCCACCTATTCATTGGGGATGTTTGTTGACCAGTTACTGAAGGACTCACTCCGTAGTATAGGTCACATATTGTTAGACTCATGGGACTTTTTGTCCAGGGTCAAACAGGATTTTTTGTACGGAAACCACCGGTTTTTCAACTATCGATGTGGTTGATTTGTTTGGGTCCATCCCCTATGATATTAGATTGGAACTTTTTCATGAAGCTTTACTGGAAAATACTAATTTGAGCATAGGCGCCAGAAGCTGTTAAAGACTGGGGGCGGAGGGTGACAGGGGCACTTAATGAACTAAAAAGGGTAATTTTTTTATAACTATTTGCTACCACAATATAGGTTTACTTGGAGGACATTTAAGCTTAGCCAATTCCCTTTTGGTGCTTGAATTAACATTTTATGATTGGTCTTAGCTATCCCCATGGCTGATAACTGTATACTAGCCCTAGTGGGAACAACTGTGATCATACCATAGATATTTGAGGGGGCCATGTAAGAGATGCAGCATTTAGGAACTGCCTCTATCCATTAGTGGCATGAGGGGAAATCCTGGAGTACATTTTCTATTACCCTTCCTTAGATCCAAGTTGCATTTGAATATGGATGGATGAGCTTTGCTTTATTTTTATGGATAGTCTGTTCCAGAATAGTGGTAGCCTCTGTGATATATATCCATCTCTCCACAACATTCTGTTTAGATACCTGGACTGAGTATTTCTGATGCCATTTGACTTGCTGATGTTCAGTAGGTCCATCTGTATTATGTCAGAGGATGTTTTGTATGCCAGACATGTCACCTCTAAGCACTCTGTAGGATACTGAGTACAGTAATAAATCTTTGAGGTGGTCCATGCAAGACCTATTGTTTAGGTCTTGTATTCTTTTAGTAAGGTATCTCTGAAGGTATTCCAGTTGTTGCATGGGGCTGGACAGATACATGCCAAAGTGGGCATTATACAAAATGATTGACATAATGAGAGCTTTGTAAAGGGGGACATCTAGTCACAATCAATTTGTTTATAAGATGTGCAATATAGAAAGGCTTTCTTATGACTCTGGGCACATGTTGGTCAAAAGTTAGGTCACTGTACACACAAATTCCTAAATGCCAAACAATTGGATCAGTTCTTAGAGGGCATTGTCATGATTTTGACACCAGTTATTATTTGGGACAAACCTTCATGCATGATGATTAAATCATTTGGGGATTCAATAACCTCTCCTATCTTGCAGTCATCTCAAACTTAGCTGGCCAAAGTTCTTTGGTATTTTCTTTTACTTTTGAGATGCAGTACCACCATTGATAGGTCTCTATGTTTAGAGTTCATGTTCAGTTATCTCCTTGTAACACTCATGAATTTCTAAGGTTAGCATGCTTTTATTTGGCTAATTCTGAAAAATTGCCAATAGCTACAGGCAACACTAAAACATCATATTCTTTTAACAGGTGATATGGGACATGAATTTCTATGCAGCTGCAAAACTTTATCTGATCATTTTTGAAATCTACCATTAGCCACAAACTAAGGCAGAAGAATAGTGAAGTATTAGAAAATTATATTATATATTTCATTTTGATCGTTCCTTTTTTAACTCACTTCTGAGAAATGGTTGGTTAGTATACGGACAAGTAGAAGACAATGAACTTACCATGATTAGCAGTCAGATTAATGTGAGCACTTGGATCTAACAGTATTAATTGGAAAGCTGTGATATACAGAGTGACTATTTGGGCAAAAGTAATTACTGTCATCTGCCTCTGTAATGTAATGTTGTGAAACAGCTGGGGTGAGATCAGATGCTCTTGAATAAGTGCTATGACATTTCAGAATATCTGAAACAAATTTCCATTCTGGACAGGCAAGCCTGAGGCCATTACTGCTTATTGTTATGTTCATTACAGACAAATAAAATATCAGCTTGTGAACAAATGCAGAATGGCTGGATGTATAATATAAATATACTGACTCACCTACGTTATTAAAAGTATCTGACAATGTAACCCCAGCACCTAAGGCTCTGCACAGGAAATATAAGCTAAGGTTGGAATGACAGTTCAAGCTGTCATTATAAATATAATTTTGTATCTAGTGGCCCCATTCCTACTGCTTTGCCTGGGTTTGCTGAACATATAGGATTCACTCTGATAAACTGTGAGCTTTTTTTCCAAGAACTGACATTGCTGGAAGGTGGATTTAAAGTTTTTGCCATTTTTTTTAAAGTGGCATTTTAGCAAATGTCAGCTGGAAGGGAAGTGTAACTAATTTCTACTGTAACCTTTGTAACTCTGAAGAAACGTAACTACTTGGTTTATTTGGAAATCTGAGACTTCCTTTTTCTCTAAGGCTCTCTAACTTCAGAGTTAGAATAATCTGTCATCAAGCTATGAAATACTTGGTTTATTGTATTATCCTCTGCATATTTACAAAGATCTTTCCTCAAACTATGACTTGTTTATTTCATTGTATTTTACGCTGCATATGATGCTATGTTATTACTGAAATATCTTTTAAAGATGCAACAGCAGTGCTCATACAGATGAAGGTTAAAGGTTACTGTATGAAGGAAAAAGAAATGGACTTCAGCATAACAACATATCTTACTGTAAGAAAGAGATTTTAGTTTATTTTCTATATAGTGGGTTGGTTTGGACATGTGCTGAGGAGGGATGCTGAGTATATTGGGAAAAAGATGCTAAGGATGAAGCTACCAGGTAACAGGAAAAGAGGAAGGCCTAAGATAAGGTTTATGGATGTGGTGAGAGAGGACATGCAGGTGGTTGTTGTGACAGAGCAAGATGCAGAGGACAGGAAGAAATGGAAACAGGTGATCTGCTGTGGCGACCCCTAACGGGAACAGCCGAAAGAAGATGATGATGATGATAATAGTGGGAGTTCATTAAAAGCTGTGGTGACAAAGCCTTAACAGAGTGGGTTATTTCTCACATGTAGCTTTGAAATTCTGGAAAATTAGAAATCTGGAAGAGAAACTGGTCGCATTCTTCATGGCCATGAAGTACTGTCATTCTCATAAACAAAAATGCATATCCAGGAAGCATAAAATACAAACGTGGCACTTGACATTCTAAGTAATACTATTATATAAACAGAACATGTTAATGAACACCATAATATGTGAACAGAATAGGTTTCTAATATTACACTAACTCAAATTTTAACAAAAAACAAACATTTTGTTTGCATACATTACAAGCCTTTGTCATGTGCATTTGCATGCTTTTTGTAGTGCAACAAGGTTTACATGCACATCTTTTCCTACATTTACTGCAGAAACATGAAAATATCTTACTTTTTTACAATAACATATTTTTATTAAAATGTTTTGAGTTTGATCAATGGTGATTACAGTCAATAACAGTCAAAATCCATCAAGTAATAACATAGCTAGCTTCACAAGGGCACATAAAAGGCAAATCTTATGTATAAAATGTAAAAAAATATATATCTTATAGTGGAAGAAATACTGAGTTTGTCTCAGGTACCGCTATTGTCATGGCAAAGATAGTTATATCATTTTCAAATCACATTATCTGAAAGGAGTATTCACACATGCTTTTTCTTTCTTATTCCATTGCTGTGTATTCTTTAATGAAGGTTGCCAATATACAATTTGAGTGACTTTTCATTTTTTTTTGTTTGTTTGTTTGGATTTTACCTACATCCATAGTGCACAAACGTATAAAATAATGCATGTATATCAGACTGATCATAGGAAAAAATAAGTCACATTAGTCAGTTTATAGATTTACTGCGGTGGTGGTGCTGCAGTAGCGTTGTCGCCTCACAGTAAGATGTTGTCCTGTTTGATTCTCAGTTAGAGCGTCTTCTGTGTGGAGACATGAATGAATGGGCATACCTTCGTTGAGGTTGTGTGTCAGAGCTGGCAACTCGGCATGTAAAAATCTACTGCCAATCATTAGCGGACTGGAGTTCTGCTGTGGTGACCCCTAACCGGGAAAAGCTGAAAGACACAACAAGTCAGTTTACAGATTTACATCAGGGATCATATACATGTCACTGTCTGTGTTATGGGAGAAATGCGAATGAGTACAGTAGCATAACAGTAATATGTAATAATCTGCAGACATAATAAAGCCGCATTAAGCAGCATCTCATCAAAGGCTCAATATCACACCTCTGAATCAAACAATGATGCAGGTAGAGCTAACCTCGCTAGCGTTCCCCCATCAACTTCTGCAAGGCAGCTGCACAGGCAGCTACTAACAAACAAACAGATAAATGCACACACACACAAACACACACACACACACACACACACACACACACACACACACACACACACACACACACACACACACTCTGTGTGCAGCTTACTCACTCATCTCCCAGTACAGACTCCATCGTAAGCAGCAGCTTCTGAAAATAAAATCATCTGTTCCCACTTGCAAAAGCCCGGAAATACGTCCACTCGCAAAAGCCTGGAAATATGTGCACTGTGAACTGACGTCAACGGTGCAAATGAAATAATAAAGAAGTAGCAGTTGGGAGGTATGATCTGTAAAAGTGGGGGGGGCTCCCCTCCCCCCTCACTCTATGGTTCCGGCGCCCATGAATTTGAGTGCTAGTATGGTTAATTTTGTCATGGAAACTATGGAACTGATTCTCAATAATAACTACATTGTTTTTGAGAACAAGTTTTACAGGCAGTTAAAAGGGGTCACCATGGGGTCAAGTTGTGCCCCAATTTATGTAAATTTGGTTATGACCATGTGGGAAAGGAAATTTGTTTTTGGATCAGGATTTGAAGACCATTGGTCATTGTACTTGCGATACCTTGACAATATTTTTGTCTTATGGAAAGGGGATACCATGATTGTTGACAATTTTCTTGATCATATCAACAGTGTTTGTCACTATTTCAAATTTACACACATTTACAATTCTACCACTATTGACTATTTGGATGTTAACATCACTAGAGATGTAAGTAAAGGCATTTTCATGTCAAAGGTATGCCACAAACCCACTTATTCCAATAGTTTTTTGAGTTTTAATAGCCAGCACCCATTCCAAGTTAAAAGGAATTTAGTTAGGGGACAAATGATTAGGGGAGGCCTGAATGTGTTCTACCCTTGGTGACCTTAAAGGAGAATTAGGTAAGCTCATTCAAATGTTTGTTAGCAGGGGATACCCGGAAGACTGGGTTCAGGAGCTCAGTGTTGAAATTTTGAAAGGGTGGGGTACCAAATACACCCCTTTACTGAGACAACCTCTACCTGTTAAAAATCACTGTCCCACAGTGATTAGAAATATTTTTTCCCATTCTATGGTTACACATTTCAGTTCTTTCAGCCATAAGATGCAGAATATTCGGTCTAAAAATTGGGTAATAGTAGAAGGTAATGATGACCTCATTAATTCCCTATAGAGGAGGCCATTATTTTTGTACAAGGTGGGCCATAACATGAAGTATTTGTTGGAGCATCCTCTTGTACAGACAAGAGATTTAAGGGGGACCACGAAATGTGATAAATGTAACCAATGTTCCCATGTTTTGGAAAATACAGAGATTTGGTTAGGCAACCCTTTACAGAGAGTTAAATTAGTAGGGGGGAATTGTCAAACAAAAGGTTTGGTTTATGTGACTGTTTGTCTTGGCTGTAATGTGTTTTACATAGGTAAAACAGAAAGATCACTGGAAAGAAGAATTTATGAACATCTTCATGCTATGAAAACACACAACACTAATAACGCCCTTTACAAACACGCACAAATTTGTAGCAATTTTTTAGGTTACAAGTTTGGTATTTTAGGTGTTATTAGACAAAATGCGAGGGGAGGGAAATGGCGTAATGAAATTGAAAAGAAAGAGTTAAAGTGGCAACTGACACTGAATACCAACCAGCCCCCAGGTACTAATGACCACTTATCTTTGATGCCTATTTTGAAAGAAAGGGCACTTATATTATAAAGCTTTGTCGTCATACTACTACATTTCATTTTATTTGGTGGTATTGTTATATTAATCATACTTATTTAATGTTTTAGGCTGTTGCTTTAAATTTTTAAATGAGAAAGGAAGTGATGTGTATTTAAGCATAGTTAAAGTGTTACACTGTGGTTTTGATAAAGTTTGTTATTTTACCAGACGAAAGTGCTTACCTGACTTGTTTTATCATTTAACTTGTTTTATTGCTATTTGTTCAAGTTGCTGTATTTTTCAGCCTTTACTATTAAACGTGAATTTTGGCTTCCCTTACTTTGAATTGGATACTCATTTCTGGGGTTCGTGGCTTGGTCAGACACTGGAGTGGTGTTTTGGTTGTTTCATTTGTTAAAATACATAATACTGAATTTGATGAATGTGTTGTAGAGACCTGGTTGAAAACACACATGGAAAACTCAGTGATAATTATACAGTTAAAAGATATTGATTATTTACCTTTTGTAAAACACTGAGTAATATTACCTTACAGACACGAGGTGCAGGGTTTGATTCTCACATGGGGTAATTGGTTAGGCATAAAATATCCCACAAGGTCAGTTAGCCTAGTACTAATTTATGAACCTATGAAGCTGTGATTATGCTTTTAAAAGAGTTAAAATAACAAGGGTGTAGCAGGTTCAGATGTAAGAATCTAAAAATAAGAAACTTGTTATATCCATATTATTACAAATGAGCCTGGTTACAAAAAAGGCCTAGCCTTTTACTACCACACAGGCAACAGTCTGCAGAGAACTGCATCATGAAGGAACTAACAACATTAAAAGCTGTAATACACAAATAGTGAGAACCAAAGTGCAGCACTTTTCAACCAACAGCTTTAAAAGCATTTACAGACCTTTCATTGCCACACAACATATTTTTAAAAGAGTAGTATCAGTTAGGAGCAGTTAAATCTCCTTATCCATGACACATACTTTATCATCAGGTATCTGAAAATAACCAGTTGTTATCATTTGTTTTCAAAATGGATGTCAAGAAATTCATGTTGAGAGTGAAGCTTGAGAAGTGATTTTCTTGACATCCATTTCTCAAACACATAACAAACTGGTTATGACTGGGAGTGGAATCATGATCCTTTATATTATAGCTGTTTGCTCCTACTCCAAAAATCTTAGTTACCTAAAAATGTACTTTCCAGACTATCTACTTAGTCCGGGAAGGAGTATATAACACACTTGCCTTTGATGGCAACTACGGGTTCTGTGCTGCAGCAGGTGTCTAGATTCATATTTTAAACTGTCCCTGCAGTGTGGATGCTGTACTCCTGAGGTGACATCCTTTGGATGAAACATTAAAATGAAATCTAATGATTGCTCCAATGGAATGTAAAAGATCTCATGGTACTTCTCCCCCCAAAAAAAATGAGTAAGGGAAAATTTGTTTATTCTTTACCCAATTTTATGTAATACTTACACAAACACATGTACACACACACTCACACAGTCTATTAATGCAATTTGGCTATCCAAAAAGAGTAGAATGCTAATGTAGAGAAAAAGCATGGAAAGAATGATAAAAATATAAAACACCACAGTATCTTGAAAATTTCAGAATGCTTTGCAATTGTGCTAAAAAGCAAATTAATTAAGACAAAAAACTATAGTATAATATCTCTCAGAAAAATCAACACAAACGCACAGCTCAGCAAACGAGACTTCTATTGAATACTTTATTACTTAAAGCGCTTTTCGTTTTCACCGAAGCAAACTTCTTCAGAAGTAAAAAAAGATTGCAATACACATGACTTTTAAAAACAGTGGAAGTGACATTTTTGCATCAGCAATCACAATCAATTAAACTCTCATAACTGCTTAAAGCAGTATGTAAGTATAAATACATTTACCAAGTTACATCTCCAAACTAACCATCTATAAAATAGCATATTTCAATTTCGAAATTATAAATAAATATATTCAACTCTAACCCAATTAAAATACTATATAAAATTAATATATAAAATTAAACTACACTAAAACACTGCATTTAAAACGGCTGTTGTTCCAGTTTGTCAGTTACCAAAAGGACAATAAGACCTGACTAACAATTAATTTTAAACAATTATCTTCACATATTTATGAGAAAGCAAAAAACTAAATATTATAATGGGTAATGCATTGATAATCAGGCTTAGCACCGTTATTCTCATCTGCCTAAGCTTTTGCGTTTAAGTATGCAACTAATAGAGCACAGGTCATTACGACCTGGAAATTTATAGGCATTTAATCTGACCTGCCATGCAAATTCAAGTTCTTCCAAGTGTAGGGGAACAGGCCCACCCTGCAACGGTTGACATACTTGCTCAATAGCCATATAAGTAAATTTATGTCCATGGAAGGAGTGGATATGCTTAGCCAATGCGTTTTCTAATTTAACTTTGGATATTGCATATTGGTGCTCATACACCCTATCACAGAGCCTATGCTCCGTTTTTCCGATGTAGAATGCTGGGCAAAGTTTACATGTTGTTAAGTACACAACATTTCTAGACTGGCAATTAAATTTAAAATTCACCCTATACTGGACTTAGTTGATTGTAATGGAATTGGTAACTTCAATATATTTACATACGTTGCAGGATTCACATTTAAACATACCTGTAATTCTAGGAGAATTTCTAGGTTGTAATTCCAACAAGCTCTTAAGGTTTCTCCCTCTGCTAAAAGTTTTATTAGGGGACTCACCAAACTTATCTAACAGTAACGAGGTGACCCTAAATAAATTCCAATTCTTCTTTAAGATCTCAATCAGCAAATAACTGTCCAAACTAAAGGTAGTGATAAAGTTCAGACATGGTTCATCATTTTTTGGTCTTAAACTGCCATGACTATTATGAATGTTTATGTGAAACTGGTTGGATGAATTACTCATAAAAGATGAGTTAATATTCATGTTTGCAACTTGAGACTTAACACTTAAAATAGGGTTATACACCCTGTCAAGTCTCTTATGGCCAACATCTTCTATAAGTTTGTCCAGTAAGTCCTCTGGGTAGCCCTGACTAAGGAACATTGATTTGAGAAGCTGACATTCATCCAAGAAATCATCCTGTTGTGATATAATAGGTTCATAGGTTCATAGGTAGGTACTAGGCTATCTGCTCAAGGGCATATATAAGCCTAGCCAGAGTGTGTCGGCTTTCGCCGCCCCATTGATTAATTAACTGAGCCTGTGTCAAGCAGAGCTAATGAAGTGATCCCAGGGGTGTACTTTCTGTTACCCAGCCACTCGTCACGGCTTCTCTTGAAGAGTGTTAGTGAGGGGCTTTGCCTAATTTAGTTAGGAATTTTGTTCCAAAGCATGTGGAGTCTCTGTGACAGGAATCTATCCCTCCAGTATGTTCTATTTATTGTTGTGGCGAGGTTTAGCTCACTAGAGCGCGTGGCTCGCAGTGACTTGGATTTCTTTAGGTGGAGCATGTCCATCAATTCTGAGTTGGACATGGCCTTGTAAGTCAGGCAGAGATCACCTCTGAGTAAGCGATATGCCACTAAGTACAGCCAGAGTTTTTTCAGTCAGGCTGCATAGGACATATGTTTGAGGCCAGTAATCCTCTTGGTGAGGTGCTTTTGTGGTCTTTCAAGCTATTGGAAGTGTCTTGTGAGGTACATCCCAAATGGGGCATTGTACTCTATGATGGGTCTGATGAGTGATGAGTAGAGGGGCACTATAACCTCTTTATTTCTAGATGCGAACCCCTTAGTAATTAGACGGGCCACATTGAAGGATTTCCTAACTACTTTGGCAATATGATTGTCAAAGGAGAGATTACTATCTACCTGGGTCCCCAGATTTCTTATTACCTCTTCTGTATTAAGGGGGCTGTCGCCTATGTGGTAATTTGTGGGTGTTTTGTTTCTCCCAAATGGGATGACTATGCATTTGAAAAGAGCTGACTTAAATAAGTCTATTGTATATTACACCCGCTTTCTGGAGGACATTTTTATTTTGTTCAGAGGCGATTCTCAGGCTAGTATAGAATTGGTTTAACTATTTTAACCAAACAACTGATTTTCTCCAATTTACGTCAGTATTTGATACTGAATTAATAGCTTATTTAGATGTCGTATTGGTGAAAAACAGAACTCAAGGATGCTTTGAGGTGAGAATCCATGGAAAGAGTACTTATTCTAAAGATTTTTTACATTTTTTGAGTTGCCACCCCTTTCACCAGAAACGTTCTGTTGTAACGGACAACTGGTAAGGGCCGTCCTTATTATATCACAACAGGACGATTTCTTGGATGAATGTCAGCTTCTCAAATCAATGTTCCTTAGTCGGGGCTAACCAGAGGACTTACTGGACAAACTTATAGAAGAAGTTGGCCATAAGAAACTTGACAGGGTGTATAACCCTATCTTAAGTGTTAAGTCTCAAGTTGCAAACATGAATATTAATTCATCTTTTATGAGTAATTCATCCAACCAGGTTCACATAAGCATTCATAATAATCATGGCAGTTTAAGACCAAAAAATTATGAACCATGTCCTAACTTTATCACTACCTTTAATTTGGACAGTTATTTGCTGATTGAGATCTTAAAGAAGAATTGGAATTTATTTAGGGCCACCCCATTACTGTTAGATAAGCTTGGTGAGTCCTCTAATGTAACTTTTAGGAGAGGGAGAAACCTTAAGAACTTGTTGGAATTACAACCTAGAAATTCTCCTGGAATTACAGATATGTTTAAATGTGAATCCTGCAGTGTATGTAAATATATTGAAGTTACCAATTCCTTTACAATCAACCAAGTCCAGTATAGGGTGAATTTTAAATTTAATTGCCAGTCTAGAAATGTTGTGTACTTAGCAAGATGTAAACTTTGCCCAGCATTCTACATCGGAAAATGGAGCGTAGGCTCCGTGATAGGGTGTGTGAGCATCAATATGCAATATCCAAAGTTAAATTAGAAAACGCATTGGCTAAGCCTATCCATTTCTTCCATGGACATAAATTTACTTATATGGCTATTGATCAAGTATGTCAACTGTTGCGGGGTGGACCTGTTCCCCTACACTTGGAAGAACTTGAATTTGCATGGCAGGTCAGATTAAATGCCTATAAATTTCCAGGTCTTAATGACCTGTGCTCTGTTAATTGCATACTTAAACACAAAAGCTTAGACAGATGAGAATGACGGTGCTAAGCCTGATTATAAATGCATTACCCATTATAATATTTAGTTTTTTGCTTTCTCATAAATTTGTGAAGATAATTGTTTAAAATTAATTGTTAGTCAGGTCTTATTGTCCTTTTGGTAACTGACAAACTGGAACAACAGCCGTATTAAATGCAGTGTTTTAGTGTAGTTTAATTTTATATATTAATTTTATATAGCATTTTAATTGAGTTAGAGTTGAATATATTTATTTATAATTTAGAAATTTAAATATGCTATTTTATAGATGGTTAGTTTGGAGATGTAACTTGGTAAATGTATTTACACTTATTGCTTTAAGCAGTTATGAGGGTTTAATTTATTGTGATTGCTGATGCAAAAACGTCACTTCCACTGTTTTTAAAAGTCATGTGTATTGCAATCTTTTTTTACTTCTGAAGAAGTTTGCTTCAGTGCAAACTAAAAGCATTTTAAGTAATAAAGTATTCAATAGAAGATTCGTTTGCTGAGCTGTGCGTTTGTGTCGGTTTTAGAAGTTTATTCATTTTTTATGCATTTTTTAAATTTCTCAGAAAAATAGTAAACACAACCCTAAAAATTCTGGACAGTCATTAAGGAAATCTTGCATCCCAGCCATAGATTCACTCCTAACCCCCTCCCAATAACTTATCACTTGAAACTGCAATACAATTAAATTTTTATTTCATAGGTAGTATAGCATCTCTAACTATGGATTCCTCAACATGTAATCCTAACCTGCCTAGCAGCCACGTATCACATCCACTTTCGCATTCAAACATGTAACTGCATCTTATATAAAACTACTCCTAAACAAACTCAAACCATGCTCTATTCAGCTGATGACCTTCTAAATGAGTGTCTTAAAATAGCATCCGATATCACTGCTTACCCTGTCTCAATCCTTAGCTTTGTTTCTTTTGTTTTGTTTTTTTTTTTTTTTTTTTTTTAGTGTTGAGCATGTGTTGTGAGTTACAGTGTCATGTTTCAGTGGCTGTTCAAGCTTGCTGAGTAATTTTTTGGAGGTGTGCCACATTATCAGATGTGCAGATGAGTGTGGAGTCATCTGTGTACTGTATTGGGGAGGCCTGTAGTGTGGATGTGTGGAGGATGTTGGTGAGAATGTTAAACAGGAGAAGACCAAGGATAGAGCTGATACACCAGTCATGACTGTGATGTGCAGGACTGTGATGTGCAGAGAGAGTGTGGAGTGCCATTTTACTATCTGATACCTACTGGACAAGTAGCTTTTAAACCACAGAAGGGTGGGCTGAGAGAGACCTAATGAGGACATTTGAAGTAAAAGCTTGCTGTGGCAAACTGTGTTATATGCTTTAGACAAGTCAGGAAATAAGGCAGAGACTAGTTTACCATTATTGCTAGCTTTATTGACAGTATCTTTATAGGCTAGAAGTGCAGTATTAGTACTATAGGAAGGATGGAAGATATGTTGCGTGTGAGATAGGGGTTCTTCCTTGCAGGAGATAGGTTAACAATTGTTTTTTAATACATTTTTCAAGTATTTTGGTGAAGGAGAGATACAATTGCTATAGGTCTAAATTTAGTAATGTCTGTTGTGTTTCCACCTTTGTGCAGAGGAATAATGTGTGACTTTTCCCTGAGAGATGGAATGTGGGATTCCTGGATTTAGCTCTTTAGTAAAAACAAAATGAAAACTCCAGCAAAGCCAGAACTTCCACTGAGTGACCTCCCAAACCTCTTGTGTCAATTCAGAGACAGTATTAAATGAATGTAATTTTTAATGTGCTGACTTGACCTTCACTGATTGTTTTTCTTTTTCTTTGCTTCTACTGCTTTCTTGGGTCAGCCCGCTCTGTTCTGCTATCATGTCACTCTGCTCCCCTACCCTACCCCAAATTCCCAAACACTCCCACTTCAATTACATTTATACTATCCTTAACCACACACCCCTAACCATCTCTACCAATCCCATACATTTTCCAATTAGTCTTGTACTATACCTCACCCATGGGCAGTCATTCCAAGTTAGTCTCTACAGTTGACCCAACTCCTCTTATCTACCTCGTCAAGCCCATTAGCAATTTCACTTATACCAGATCTCTTTCCACTTCTTACCTTTTTAATCCCATTAGCTGCTGCTCTTAATGAGGCAGGGTGGCCATGGTGGTGCAGTGGTTAGCATTGCTGCCTCACAACAAGAGGTTCTCCGGTTCGATTCTCGGCTGGGGTGCCTTCTGTGTGGAGTCTGCATGTCCTCCCTGTGGTCGCGTGGGTTTTCTCCGGGTGCTCCGGTTTCCTCCCACATCCCAAAGACATGCAGTAGGTGAATTGGATACTCTAAATTGGCCCTAGGTGTGAGTGTATGCATGTGTGTGCCTTCTGTGGAAAGTTTGGTGCCGGGCTGGCAAATCGACACCGTAAAACTCCACTGCCAATCATGAGCAGACAGATGATCCGCTGTGGCGACCCCTAACCGGGAAAAGCCAGAAGAAGAAGAAGCTGCTCTTAATGTGGCAGACCCCTATCCTACCATAATCTACTTCCTTTGCCTCACACTTTCTCTCTCACTTCTAACACACTTTGCAGCACTCAATACCCACAAAATTAATGTTATCAAAACTTCCGTCACATCCGACATAGGCCAGTCATACCTCTCAACTGTATAGATTTTCGCAGAATGTCCAGATTTTTGCCCTATATTTTTGGCCTGTTTTCATAAAATTGTGGTTTTCTGGGAAATTAGTGGCAAATCATTAAAGATTGTAGTTATAAAATAATGACAGACATTTGAGTTTCAGACTTCATACCCTTCAAAAAGTCATGCTAATGCAAAACCTGTTATTCTATCAACTTTTTAAATTTGAAAGAGCAATATTTAAAAATTGTCCCTATTGTTGGGCCTTTGCCTTTTTATTTGCGACTTTGTCTAGATTACTTGCTCTAAGAGGTTCCTCTTCTAACAAACCATTTCTAGTTACACTAAACCTACGTATCATTTGTATAAAATAACAAACTTCCAAGTGTGGCTATTGCAACATACCCCTGATAAACTTGCAGTCACAGAGATATGGCTAAAGCCAAATATAGAAGACTATAAACTACTCCCTCCAGGCTTCAATATAATATGATCAGACAGAACTCATAAAAAAGCAGGAGGGGTAGCTTTAGTCTACCCCAACTCATAGACAATAGTGCCCTTCTCCAAACCAATCCCTAAATTTAGTAATGCTGAACTCCTCATAGCCTTCTTAAAACTTAATAAAACTAAACAACCTTGTATTACAGTTCTGTACATCCTCCATGTCACAGCATTCCTACACTAGATGACGTCCTGTCCTCGATGTCACAAAATATTTCCAGTGAAACAATTATCATGGGTGATGTTAATGTCAATTGGGAAGACTTAATCTCGAACTTCCTTGACAACAGTATAAATCTCTTTGGTTTCACACAGCTTATTACAACTCCAACTAGAATTCCTAAAAATAACAACCAAGAATCAATTCTAGACTGGATCCTAGTCACAGATCCAAATAAATACTCCAACTCCGGCACTCTCCCAGACACATTAAGTGACCACTTACCTGCATATACACATAGGACAACTGTCCATTCACCCAAAGCTCATAATTATAAAACCTCCCATAATCTAATTTCAACCAACAGCTCTTTATTAATATACTCAAATTCTTAAACTGGTCCATACAGTATTGAAAATGCTACCCTAGATGATACAGTTAATTACTTTAACAAACTATTTCTAGAACCCTTAATAGCTTAGCACCACTTCAAACATAAAGAACAAAAATCAGTCATGCCCCTTAGCTAACAAAGTCCACAAAAAAAATATTAATAAACAGAGACAATGCCCAGAAAGAATTACAGAAGAACACAAATGACCAAAATCTACAAAACTATAAATAGCTATGCAATTAGACAAAGAAGGTTATAGCTACTGATAAGAAACAATACTTCATGCAACAACTAACCAACCACAAAAACAATCCCAAAACATTTTGGTCTACTGCCTCATCACTTCTCACCCCAGGGTCCAAACAAAATCCTACCCCATTCACAGACAAATATCCACCTCAAATTGCACAATTATTTAATACTCACTTTATAGAAAGTATAGTTAACCTGGTCAATGACCCCAGCAAGCCCCATACTCCCAACACTACAGACAATATTACATAATGCACCTCTTTCTCAAACATCATCCATATAGAACACACTCCCATTCCTCTACTCAAAACATATCTGAAAATATTTCTGCCATAGTCTCTAAACCTCCAGCCCTCTCACTGCATCCTGTATCCACTGGCTATATATGTAACCTACTACATAAAATAAAACCCTGTTCTCTTTTCGCTGATAATCTTCCAGCCAGATACTTAAAAATTGTTGCCGATGCCATTGCCTACCCAGTTAGTATCCTCATTAATAGAACCATAATAGAATCCTATGTCCCTTGCCTTTGGAAAAAATCAATTGTAACCCCCATTACACAATGGAGATAAATCTACTGAGCTGTCTAATTTCTGCCCCATTGCCATCCTGTCTCTCTCTCCAAAATCCTAGAAAAATGTGTATACAAATAATTCCTTGACCACCTAATTCATAATGAACTACTAACATCCAATGCAACAGTTTAGAGAAAAAAACAGCTAGAAATCCAAGCAAATACCAACAAAACACTAATTGCAAAATGGATGGTATTTACCACAAATTTATTTAAACTTGTTTAATGCACAATATAGCTTTTTGTCTATATGCAACAAACTTCATCTAGACTACACATGTCAAATGCTGCTCTTAAATTATTCTCCCCAACCATAAAATACCTGCAATCGGGTCTTAAAAGTATAACACTCAAATAAAATATTGTGTATATTGAAAATCAACAATATTAAATATAAACATATAAAATTCAGTTAGTTTGAATAACCAACCTCTCATGTTTATTTTAAAATACAACATAACAATGTTTTATTCCTAAAAGGTACAAAAAACACACAAAAACAATAACAAAGAATGCTTATATTTATTAGCCCTTGTTTTTAACACTCAAACTAGGGACAAGTTGTCATTACTCCTTGGAGAGTGTGAAGCATCCAGCTTTACTTGTCACCACAATTCCCTTATCTCTAGATGGTCTTTCTATGCCACAGTTTCCATTTTTCTATGTAATTTACTCATATCCTTTTCTAAAGATCACACCTCCTGTTCTTTTATCTCTGTTACTATTTTCACTACTTTAGGTATGGTTGGTTTATACTTTGATTTCCAGTTTCTAGTGATAGCCTTTTTGGCAGTCACCAGAATGAAACTTAATAAGGCCTTAATATGTCTGGATAATTCAGATCCTGTATTCCAGCTCAAAAATCATTTCCTTAGTTACACTCATTTGCAGTCCCAGTACTCCTGACAGAGAACTTTATAGGGAATTTTTAAAGTCTGCCAACTGATTATACTTCCAAAACATATGCTTCCAGGTACTTCCTTCATCAACATCACACCTTTACCATTGCCATCTACCTGAGAAAAAAATCTTTGACATCTATTTGTGGTATAAAAGTACCTATGCAAACACTTCCAAGCAAAAACCCTAAATCTAGTAGACTTCCTTGCATATTTGGGAGCCATAAATATGTCCTCCCATTGTTTCATTGTGATTTGCTTATCTAATTTCACTTTCCAGTCTTTTTTGACCTCCTCTGATTGATTCCTATGGTTATTATGCAATATTTTATATGCTCTACTAATTATCCTTTTTTAACAGCAGCTTCTGTTCTAGATTCAACTAAAAACTCAGCCAGTGCAGGTCTTTCATTTAGGATTGTCCATCCCTTTCTCTTTGTCTATACTTTGATATCAATCCCTGATAGGGAAGGAAATCTCTAGCCTGCAGTCCAAATGTCTTCTTGGCCTCTTCCCATTCCATTAACTTTCCCTATCTAAATATTTGTTCTCAGTACCTTGGTTGCTTTGTCTACTTCCTCTAATAAATTCCAGCTCCCCTCTTGCCTATTCTCTTTACCCCTATTTGCAGTCATTCCTATCAGCAGAATATCCTTTTTCCAGTCCTGTGTTGACTTAGTTCTTGATATACTTTCTGCTACTTTATGAATGCAATATTCTGTATAACAACAGTCCTATAGAATACAATGCTTATATATATATATATATATATATATATATATATATATATATATATATATATATATATAGTTATTCTCTTTAAGGTTCTTTAACCAAATCTCACCCTTTCCTTATTTATTGAATTTCTGCCTGCTTCATCATCATCCCTTTCCACTTAAAACTCTAGCTTTCTACTTGTGTTATGTATAAGATCCTCAGATGTGTAGCTCTAAAATATCCCTTTAGATCAGGTAATCCTAAACATCATTGTTCTACTGGAAGGACCATCTTATCCCACTTGACTCTTGCCCTCTTTGCCTCCCAGATAAAATCCTTTAACTCTTTATTATTTCTGAGCTATTTTAATGCTTCAAAATGATTCCAAGTGCTTCTTTTACAATTTTAATGTTTTTCTCTCAAAATGGCAGATGATAGGGCCTTGGTAATGTGATCTTATTTTCTTGCTTTCGTTCCTTCTTTCCAAAATACATTTCAAGTCCTCTTTATATGAGTCATGCTAGACGTAAGTAAGTGGGGTTGTTTTCTCATGCTATTAAGATAGAATGACAGGACTGTGAAGCTCTGTCATCTAAACACATATTTTTTTAACAGAGCTACTCCTATGTATCTCTGACTGAACCTGATTTATGTGTCTGTCAGAGCTTGTTCTATGCTATAAATAGCTGTTGGCTACTTCCAGCAAAAGAAAGTAGGTAAATAGAAGGCCTTTGTATGGGGATTATTTTGTAGTTCTAAATGAATTGACAGACCTTCCCCCACACTCTCATGCTGAGGTGTGAAAACTCTCACTGCAGTAAATGATCCTTGCTGTATCATAATAAGTACTAGGAATTCAAACTAAGTCTGTCTGCTCAAACAAAGAAAGAGCGACCAGTATGCAAAAATTGAGAAAACTTAAATAAATTAAAAAACTGGTAGGCAGAGAAATGTGCAACCAAAATGTTTCCACCCTGCTGATAAAGGGGGCAGAATAGTTGTTATGGATACAATGTGTTACCTTCATGCCATGAATATGATGTTGAGTGATGAATCTACTTATGTTGCAGTCACTAGAGCTGAGGTTTTGAAGTTAACTGATAGGGTACACGTATACACAGAAGTTCTATTAATGGTGGGCGTGCTGGATAAGACACTGTATGAGTATCTCTCTGTTGAGAATATAGTGATACCCCAGATTTATGGGCTGCCCAAGGTACATAAGAATTTAGTTAATCCACCTATGCAGCCAATAGTCTCTAGTAGAAGGTGGGCCACAGAGCCCATGTCTATTTATGTAGAAAAACAACTTCGCCCTGTGGTTGATGGTGTAAGGAGCATATTGATAGACACTAAAGATTTTCTCTGTAAATTGTATGACTGGTCTGCTACTAACTACAGAGAAGTTGTTCTTCTAGTGACCATGGATGTGACCTCTCTCTTCACGTGCATTCCTAATGATGCTGGCATTGAGAATATCAGGTTGTTTCTTGGTCGATATTATAGCAATAACCCACGCCTGGGTATGGGTAATGCTGGATTTACTCATGGTTGGTGTGGTTTGGTCATGAGGGCGAAGCCCGAGTGGCCAAACAAAGACAACCGTGGGTAAATCCAGCATTACCCACACCCAAAAGTGGGTTATTGCTATTATATAATGACATTATTTAAGAAAAAAAATAATTACTTTTCTTAAATAATGGCATTGTATAATGCCTCCTTGCAGCCCTTCCGCAGCTGTCTGGTATTCTGTGGCAGTTCTGATGTACTGCGTATGCGTATACTTATGCAGTACATCAGAGCTGTGGGCAAAAGCAATGGAGACAGCAAGATCTCGCTATGTTAAACTCATTTAACATAGCGAGACAGGTTGTAAAAAGCAACGAAGATCTTGCATTCTCCGTTGCTGTAAAAAAAAAAAAAGAGAGTTATATTAATGGAAAAAGTCCGGGCGACAGGACCTTTTTCCATTACTATAACTCTGATTTACAACGTGCATGCTGACCAATCAGCATGCACATTTTGGAATATTAATGGTGGCTCATTGTATAATCTGGCTTTAGTAATGATAAGATTTACTTGATTTGCAGTCTCCTAGAGATCATCTTGGAACACAATGCTTTTGCCTTTGAAGATCGATTCTATTTGCAACGCACAGGGGTAGCCATGGGCACGGTTTGTGCTAACAGTTACGCCAACATAGTTTTGGCTGAGTGGGAATCACAATATGTGCTTTCTAATGTCAACAGTTTTTTGAGGTCCATCCTCTTCTATGGCCGCAATGTAGATGACTTGTTTTTTGCATGGAGAGATACACCTGAAACACTGGATCAGTTTGTACAGTATTTAAATAACACTACGGGCTTCCTTCATTTTACATATGATTGTTCAAGTGAATGTATATCCTTTTTGGATGTAAAAATTTGTAAAACTTTGGGAGGGCTGCACACTAAACAGTATATAAAGCCCTATAAGACCAATAATATTGTACATGCTTGCAGTATGCACCCCAAACATGTAATGCGAAATGTTCTGAGGGGACAGTTTTTTAGGGCAGCCAGGTTACACACAAGGGATAGTGACATGTATGGGTCGTTTGGTGACCTGACTACTAGTTTTTTGGATAGAGGTTACAGTAATTCTGAGATTATGAATGCTCAAAATGATACAATTTTGTTGAGAGGCACTCGCACTAGACCATTCTTTGAAGATCGGACAGAACACACTACCTCTTCTGATTCACGGCTTATTGAAACTATACGTATGAGCCTTACTTACTCCAATGATTCCAGTTTTATTTGTGACATAGTTAAGAAACATTGGAAAGTACTGATGTCTGATGAGAAATGTAAGGGATTGTTGGGTACTCTTCCTTCTTTTTGTTTTAAGAACCACCCTTCCATAAAGAAAATGCTTAATTATAGACCCCTGACGAAGTCTGGTGGTAATACCAGCATAAGCAAGGTAGGCATATACCCCTGTCACCACTGCAATGTTTGCAGGTTTATTAATACAGATGATTAGTTTTTACATCCAAATACAGGGTATGCCTACAATATTAAACTCTATGCTGACTGTGGTAG